>NW_026000196.1:20918836-20952456 GCF_001458135.2 Marmota marmota marmota
TACAGTGGAGGAGGTAGAGAGAGAGGAGGGGAGGGGAGGAGGGAGGTGGGGAGGGGGGAGGGTGGAGGATGGGAAAGGCAGCGGAGCACAACAGACACTAGTATGGCAATTTGTAAATCAATGGATGTGAAACTGATGTGATTCTGCTATCTGTGTATGGGGTGAGGGGGGGAGTTCATAACCCACTTGAATCAAAGTGTGGAATATGATATGTCAAGAAATTTGTAATGTTTTGAACAACCCACAATAAAAAAAAAAAAAAAATTTGTGCCATACCATGCTGGTGGGAGATGACATGAAGATCATGTGATATGTCAACCAAGAATAAAATTTAGCCTGGTTGAGAACAAAGATAAATCACATTTATTTGGGGCTGATTAGGATTGCATTCTAGGAGACAGAAATGTAAGTAGTCTTGAATTGTGTGCTGAGGTTTCACAAAATAGTGGATGTATTTATAGATTTAAACTGCAAGGTGGGTTGGCAATCATACCACTTGTACTTGTTAATCAGGAATTATGATTGGTACTGGCAAAAGTTAAGGTGTCTGGTAACAAAGGGGTTGGTCTCTGGGTAGTTTTGGGGGAGGAGCCCATTCTACAGAAGGCCAGCAGAGGTTATTAATGTTTCAGGAAACCTATGGCTCAGTTTGGCCCAATCCAAATATCAACTCACTTCCTGGGTAGATATGGCTGCTGCCCAGTTCAAATTTCAGCTGCCACGGGGACACTGAAACCTGATCCTCCAGTGGACTGTAGGTTTTTAGTCAAGTGCCCTGAACAAAAGTTACTCCATCTTGATTTTCTTCCTTGACGCATACTAGAATATTATGCAGGCTGTTCTGACTACATGTGCACATTTAGAATCTATCTCCAGTGAATCTATCTACAATGAATTTCCAGCAAGGATTTTGGAATTCATATAGAAACATAAGCACATGAAAATAACAAGAAAAAGGGAGAAATATATAGCAAGAATTACTTCAAAACTTTTAAAACTAAGGCATTAGCATGTGCATAGATGGACAAAAATGGGGAGACCAGAATGAAAACCATAAAAAATGTGGTAACAGGCCAAATAAAAACAAATCTGGCCTTAGTGAGGTAACATTTTATTTTTAAAAAATTATGGTAAGGGTGGGGATACAAGTTGTGGAAGAGAGTTGTTGGATGTCTATAACTATGTGTTGTGTTCCTAATCTGCAGATTCAGTCAACTAAAGGTAGAAAGAGAGAAGGAAAGAAAATTATGCCTGTACTAAACATTACAGATGTTTCCACCTCATCATTATTCCCTAAATAATATAGCATGACAACTATTTACATAGCATTTGCTGTTTATAAAGTATTTTAAGTAGTCTAGAAATGATTTAGAGTGTAAGGGAGGATGTGTATAGATTTTTTGCAAATTCCATGCCATTTGAGTATCCATGGATTTTGTTATCCAAGGGGGTCCTGGTACCAATCCCTCCAACACATTACAATTGGGGAAGTGGAATATTCCAATAAGTAGAATGCTCTGACTGTAAGATCTTGAAAGGGTCATAAGAGTTAGGCTAAAAGGGAGGTAACACCAGCAAGATGAAAAATAGTGGTTTCCAGTGCTCACTCCCTCACAGAAAGCCAATTTGAACAACTGCCCATGTATGAAAATACCTTCACAAGAGCTAAAGAATAAGAAGAAACAAACTAAAGAAGGCAGGAAGGCAGTTTTACATGATCCATGTCACCCTTCTCCAAAGGCCACCACGGAGAGAAATACCATCTACAAGGAAGGAGAATGAAGTGAACATCTGACTTTGCAGTGGATCCAAACACCAGGCCCACCCACCCCAGTGGCTTAGCCAGGCTAACCATTGTGGCCACAGGCTCCAGAAAATCATTTGGAGGAATTTGGAAGATCTACATCTGACTTTGTCATAGGTAAATAAGGGGACATCGCTGAGCCTAATCTAACTCATTGGGAGAAGGTAGTTGTTTGCAGTAGGTGCTTTCTTAGAACAAAAGGTGAGAAAACTTTTTTGTAGCCTTTTTTTCCCCCCTAGTTTCACTGGTTTCAGGAAAATTCAACAATTGCGCAAGACAGAAAGGAAGGTAAAGTTTTGGAAAAAAAAGACATACTATTCAGAAAATAGTTCTGAAGCAACTGGCTTTATGCATAAAATTTAAAAAAAATAATTAAAAAACATTTAATACCCTGGCACACCATAAATAAAACATGAGTCCAGAAGAATTACAAACTTAAATGAGACTTCTATTTTCAGCAACTTGGCAGACTAGATAGTCTGGAAAATCTCTCATCATGAAACTTCTAGAAATGATGAGTAAAAAAATAGGAAGGTACACAAAACAGGCTTAATAAGAGATACAGCATAATGAACACCATAGAGTATGTGTGTGTGTATATATATATATATATATATATATAGCATTTGCTGTTTATAAAGTATTTTAAGTAGTCTAGAAATGATTTAGAGTGTAAGGGAGGATGTGTATAGATTTTTTGCAAATTCCATGCCATTTGAGTATCCATGGATTTTGTTATCCAAGGGGGTCCTGGTACCAATCCCTCCAACACATTACAATTGGGGAAGTGGAATATTCCAATAAGTAGAATGCTCTGACTATAAGATCTTGAAAGGGTCATAAGAGTTAGGCTAAAAGGGAGGTTAAGCCTGTTAATAAGATATATATATATTATATAATATATATATAAATTCATATATATAAAAATACTATATATATAGTATTTAAACTTCATATATTGTTAAATATGTTTAAGATATATGTATATATAAGTGTGTTAATTACATACATATCCAACTCCTGTATCCATGGTGATACATTCCAGGACCAACCCCCCCCCCCCATTGGATGCTTGTACCTGAGGATAGCATTGAACCCTATAATATAATGCCTTTTCTATCTTAACTCAGCACTTATCATGCATTGTGGATGTAACATTAGCAGTTTAAGGTGCAATATCAAAAGTAGCACACATTTTTTCCTTCTTCACAATTTCACAGATAGATTTGTTCTTACTATAGAGCTTAGTAACCTAAGCGTATATTTCTTCTTTCCTTAATAAGTGAAGAACTTTTATGTTTTCAGTTAAAGGAAGCACTGTGAAGCTTATCTTTGTCATATCTGAGTTGGAAAAAGCACTATTCTCAGGCTTTTAGGCTATTGTTAAATAAAACAAGAATTACTTGGACACAAGCAATACTACAATATTCAACTGGATAAGAGAGCTAACTACTAAGTGACAAGTTGGCAGGTACTATATATAGTGTGGATACACTGGACAAAAGAATTCATGTCCTGGAAGAAGAGTGGGACAGCACAAAATTTCACTATGCTACTTAGAATGATGTACAATTAAAACTTATAAATTGTTTATTTCTGAAAATATCCGTTTAATTTTTTCAGACCACGGTTGACCAAGGATAACTCAAACTGTGGAAAGTGAAATTACAGATAAGAAAGAATTGATGTATGTATGTCTTCAAACTAGGCAAAATGAAGAGACATATTACTTATAAGTTAATCATGACTAGAAACAATATAAAATCAGTAGATGTTAAGTACTGATAGAAAATAACTGGCAACTCTTCTAGTCTCTGAAACTGAGAATTTTGTAATCCCTGAAACTATCTTTGAAGACCTGTGGGCCTGATTTTATTCTTTGTGATGAATTTTGAAAAGTAGTTTTTAGGGTATTACTTATTTTAGAACTATTCACATTTTCTACTGATCTTTAAGTCATTTTTTTTTTTGTAATTTGTATCTAGGAATTTGTGCATTCATCTGGATTATCTACTCTCTTGGCAGAAAGGTGTTGGTGGTATTTCCTCATAGTCCTTTTTATTTCTGTAAGCTCACCCATGATGTCTTCTCCTTTGTTCATGATTGTTTTTTCCCTTTGTTTCTTTTCTTTTTTGTGGGGGAGGGGGATACCAGGGATTGAACTCAGGGGCACTTGACTACTGAGCCACATCCTCAACCTCAGTCTCCATAAACTTTCAGCAATATTGTTGACTTTTTAAAAATTTCATTTCATTGATATTCTCTATTATTTTCTTTTGTCTAATTGGTATCCTCTTTAATCTCAAAAATTTCCTTTCTTCTGCTTATTGAAGATTTAGTTTTCTTTTCTGTGCTAGTTATTTAAATGTTAGGAAAGTTAAGATGTTTACTAGAAGTTTCTTCCTTTTTAATAAAGCCACTTAAAGCTACAACTTTGCCTCTAAGCCCTGCTTTAGCTTCATTTCATTAATTTTGATATGCTCTAGTTTCATGTAGTCTGTTATTAGCCTAGTCACTTCAGCTCTCTTAGAGTTACCATTTTCATGGGTATCTTTTTCCATTCTATTACTTTCAAATTATGTATATCTTGGGTCAAACATGTGTCTCTTAGGACTTACTATTTGTATCCAGTGTGAAAATCTCAGATTTTTTAAAAAATTGAGATGTTCAATCTATTTACACTTTTTGTGGTACAGGTGATTTAACCCAGGGGCATTCTACCACTGAACTACACCCTTAGTCCATTTCTATTTTTATTTTGAGACAGGATCTTCCTAAGTTTCACAGGCTGACCTTGAACTAGTGATTCTCCTGCCTCAGGCAATTACAGAATGTGGTCCTGCACCTGGCTCCATTAACTTATTTATATGATGGAAGCTTGCATTTTAATATTTGATTTGTAGGTCTTTCTAATTCCCCTGTTGCTTCTTTACTGTCTTTTTTTGTGGTAAATATTTTTTCTTGCACCATTTGATTCCTTTGTTATAACTATTGTTTTTGCTCTATTTTAAAGGTGATTTTCTTAGTGATTTTTCTGAGAATTATAATATGTATCTTAATTTACTACAATCTATTTAATACTAATACTAATTTAATTCCAGTAAAATACACATGTTTGGCTCTAATAGAGCTCTATTATCCTTCTTTTTTCATGACATTTTTGCTATTATATATCTATCTATTTGTGCTATTTTTGCCATTGTATATTATCATCTATTGATAAATGATAATGCTAAAATGTTAATTTATCTACCTATCTATCCATGTATAATTTATCAATATGTGATAATCTACAGTAATAAATATAGTATTATAAACATCATGTACAATTTTCTTTAAGAGAAGAATATAATAAATGATACATTTAAACTGTTTTTATGTTTACCTATGTAATTTTTTAAAAATGTGGACTTAATTTCTCATGTGGACAAGTCACTGGTGTCATTTCTTTTCAGTCTTTGTTTATCTGGAATTGTCTTTATTTTATCTTTATTTTGTTATTTTTTTATCTTTATTTTTGAAGGATAGTTTTTTTGACTACAGAATACTAGGCTGACTTTTTTCCTTTCAATACTTTGCTTTCTAGTTTCTATTGTTTATGATGGAAATTCTCATCAGAATAAAATGTTAATTTTATTGTGGCTTCTTGTACTTAAGGAGTCATTTTTCTCTTGCTGCTTTCAAATATTTGTTTTTAAACTGTTTATGTTTTTCAAGGTGTGGATTTCTTTGAATTTTTTTTTTACTTCTTACATGTGTAGATTAATTTTAAACAATTTGAGATGCTTTTTAGCTACTATATCTTCAAGTATTTTTCACCTCTTTCTCTCTTCTTCTCTGAGGGCTCTGTTCAATTTTTAAAAATATTCCTTTTGTTATTCAGATTAGATGATCTGTATTATCTCTCCTCTAGTTTCCCTATTATATCTTCTGCCAACACAAATCTGTGGTTGAATTTTTCAACCCCAGAATTTTCATTTGTTTGTCTTTTTTTAAAAAAAAAAAATTCTAATTTTTTATTGGTTTTCTCCATTTGATAAGCCATGGTCAACATACTTTCCTTGTAGTCTTTAAACACAATTTCCTTTAGTGTTTTAAACATATTTATAGTAGCTGCATTGATGTTTTGTCTCATAAGTCCTCAACTGGGCCCCATTAGAAGTAGTTTCTAGAGTCCAATTTTTCTCCTGTTTTGTTGTTGTTATAAATTGAAAAATTTAGATCACACCCGTATGACAACAACTCTAGATTCTGATTCCACCCCTCCTACTTTCCTAAGTTATTGTTTCTGTCTTGGAATATTTTTGCTAACTCACAGACTTGTTGCATTAATTCTCTTGGTTGGTCTCCCCAAAGTATGCAAATATAGAGTCCTGCTCATTTAAAAAAAAAATCTTATGCTTATTTTTAAGTCTGGTTTCATAGGAGTTCTACTGGGTCAGCATATCTTAGTGATCAGTCAGTAATTGTTTACAGTTTGTGCTTAACCATCTTGATCTTTTGAGGCTGATAGTTTGTGTTTGAGGTAAGAGATTGAACGTTTAGATAGTTTACAGGTCTGCTCTGGTCTCTGCTTCCTGCTTTCTGGACTCGTTTTCTGAAGATGAAACATTCTTATCTCTCCTTTGAACATTGCATTCAGTTAGAGATGGGAGATGCTTTAGTCTGTTTTGTTCTGCTATAATAAAGTACTTAAAACTCGGTAACTTATAAAGAAGAGGTATGTATTCTCACAATTCTGGTGATTGGCATGTCTAAGATCAAGGCACTGGCTTCTGGTGATGGTCTGGTCTCTGCTTCCAACACACCTTGAACACACCTCTAGAGGAGGGTGTCCTCACACAGCAGAAGAGCAAAAGACAGTGAACAATGCTTTTTGTAGCAGCATTGATCTTGACCTAAGCACTTCTCATCAGGCCCCATATCCCAGCACTGCTGCATTAGACATAAGGTTTCCAACACATGAATTAGGAGAGACACATTCAGATCAGAACAGGGGGGGATGAGCAGCCTCCTCTTTAATCTGATGCATTTTTTGATATTAACAAATATTCTTTGAATACATAGCTACATAATCAGCCATAATAAATTCTTTCTAAAATCTCTCTGTTAACTCCAGTGTTTTTTGTTTTAAAATTTGTACATATTTGCCTTCTTAAAAACCTGGATTCTAATAACACTGATTTGTTGTGGTCAATCTCAGAACTTACAACTCTAACAAAGCCCTCTCAGACAAAACCTCTTATACCCATAAAATAGGGAACCCAGTCCTTTGTTCTCCAGGACCCCATAGTTCATATCTTTCTTTTGGCTTTTTGTTTGTTTGTTCTGTGTTGCTAGAGATCAAACCCAAGGTTTCGTACATGCTAGCCAAGTGCTCTACCACTATGCTAGTTCTCTACCCTTCCTTTGGTATCTTAAAACTATTCTTACAAATATTATATTTGCCCATAATTTTAACCTCATAAATATACTATAAAGCCCATCATCTCTTAGATATATCTTGAAGCTTGTCCTATCCCCAGCATAAAGTCTGGCACACAGTATGTCCTCAATAATGTTCATTTAAGTGGGGTTTTACCTGCTGGAAAGGTTGTACCCTTTCTCACCTCCCATTCCTCACATGGACCAGTAGGCCCTTATCTCCAAGGCTCTTTGTGACTGATATTCTCCAGTTTATGCATGTGAACATTTGCGGGATATTAGTCATATTATGTAGAACAGGATATATCTGTCACTTCTCCCCTGTGAAACCCTCCCTTCAACAAGATTTATTTTAAGCACTGTGTGAAAAGAGACGATTTCACAGGCAACCCTGTGAAAATCCAGTCATTTGTCAACATGTGAGATTAAATGCCCCAAGTTCCATCTAGCTGCCCGACCCTGCCCACCAGGGGGCGCTTTCTGAGAAGGCAGCTATCACAGGTCTGGATCCAGGATGCAGATGTGACTTTGCCATGAAGCAGCTTGTCCATCAGGGTCCACTGACCTGCATCTTGCCAAGGGAGAGGGAGTGCTGTGTTGGCACTTTATCCTTCTTTGGCTATCAGAAATCTCTGACACGCTGGGCAAGTGATGGCCACTCTGGGCCTCGGTGTCACTCTCTGAACTGAAGTGGCTGGGCTCCATGAGCCCTCCACCTTTCTCAAGATGAAATAGGGAAAGTTATCTTTTTCCTTGAGTTGACAGAACAGAAAAGAAAGAGGGTGTCTTCCTCCTCCGCGCTCTGGGACAGCACACGTTGTGTGAGAAATGCTGGGGGCTTTATTCAGAGCTGCCACGGGTGCTGCACACGGCTCCCTACATCAGCTGGGAGGATTCACACCACATCCTCCACGCACTGGGAGTTTCTATAGCAACTTTCTGGGAGGAGTTTCCAGGGCTTACAGATTCTGTCACAGTAACCCAGTGAGGGAAGAAACTGCAGGTGTGTGGAGGGGGCAAAGGATCTGTATGGAGGAAAAGTTGGAGGACCCAAACCTCTCAGCCAGGCCAGCAGAGCACAGCAGGTGGCTTCCAGGAAAGCCAGGAAGCCAAGGGAACAGGAATTCTGCCTAGGCCCAGGCCAGTTCCTTGACAAAAGGCAGCTAGCTCACAGGTGATACTAGAGCAGTTTTCTGCAGATAATAAGATGTACCTAAAGAGCGGTTGTGAAGATTAAATGAGGGATATCTGCAGCCGTCTCATTGGATCTTTCCTGAGAAATGAGAATAGGACAAGCCAAGTTTGTTTCCAGTGGAGGGCTGCCCGTGGGTGTCTATAGAATAGAAATAAAATTATGCAAGCAGATGGCTTGATGAAGAGATGAAAATATGGATATAAAAGCACTCTATCCATGAAGATGCTAATTTTTGACTTTTAATAATGACATGGTTTTGAATATTATAGGTCTCTTCTAGCTTTTAAGTATCTCCCACCCCCAAAATAAAACTTTTCAACAGCACATTCTTCCATATCACACATAAACATTCTGAATCTGAGGATCAGCATGCCTGTTTTTTAACATCTATTAGCAATTTATTCCAGCAATTAATATATTTTTCAAACTTTCTGCACATCCCTCCCTCTGGGAAGTAGGGAAATAAAATGCATAAAGGCTTTGCTCTGGAGTTGGTAGTAACATGCAGAGAGCATGTACCTAAAGAGTAGTTGTGAAGATTAAACATATTATTAAACAAATATAACATATTAACCACAGCAGCGACTGCAATGTGCGTTCAAAAGATGACAGAAATGCCCCTGGGTGGGTTTCAGGAAGGCTCTGTGGTGATGATTTGAGTCTCCAGTGTATGCAGAGCTGAGCTGCAGACAAACTCCATGTGGAGGGTGAGTGGCAAGCAAGGACAGGCGTGTGCAAGAAGGTGAAGAGGACAGTGGAAGTGGAGGTTAAGCCACCCTGACCCCATTCTGCCTACATTCCCTCTGAGCCTTCTCCAGTGAGCCCCTGATCTGCTTTCTCTCCAATAGATGGTAATAATACTTCCTCTTTCAGATTCTGTGGAGGATTAAGTAAGTTAAGAACTCATTCCAGCTCTTGGCACACAGCAGGCACTTGAAAGATTATAAGAAAAAACAAATTTAAAAAGTGAAAAGCAGAACCCATGAAAGTTGGAAGTTAATCCTCTATTATAATGTCTGAGAATAAAGCTTAAGGGTGTGGGGGATGATTGGATGACTAGACCACTTTGGGACACTTCTCTAAAAATTCTTTAATAAGACATAATTTGTCAACTCATTCTCAGTCAAAGCCGTATACTGAGAGCTGACCATTAGGACCAACACTGAAGCAAGACTTCTTTCTCACAGTCAGAGGTGTTAGGTGAGAGACAAACTTTGAAGACAGAAGTCTTTTTAGTGGGATACATCTCTATCCTTTCAGGTGAGGGTGGGTAATTTACATGGGGGTTGGGGAGGATGTGGGGAGAGGATCTATTCTGCCTTCCAGAGGTTCAGATCAGATCAGAAATGAGGATATTGAACAGAGAAGGTGAAGAGTTTACATACTCTTGTGGGTAGGCCTGAGAGCATAGGTGAGTCCATAGGTGCTGCTGCCCCACCTACAAAGGTGCCTTGGGATCCCTTTGGTCACTACTTGGCCACTCTTCTGACTTGCTTCTACATCTGAAAACAGACACCTATGAGGCTTCATTAGGTGACTTCTCTCAGGCTACTGTGCCCACTCTGTTCCAACATTCAGAGGACATTCTTCCCATGGCACCTTTAGCCCTGAAAACATGTATATTTATGGCATATCTCTGTGGTATTATTTACCCTTCAAACTTTACATAGGGTGTCCATCACAATAGCTGTAGTGATTTTGCAATAGAGTTTTGCAGTTGGGGAGATAGTGTGGGCTCAATTTGGAATACAATAGGAAAAAAATGAGAATTTAGAGCCAAAAGGAGATGAGGTTCACCAGATAGAAAACCAGTATGATGAAACATCAGGGGCAAGAGGGGTTCTGGCTAAGCAAACCTAATGGGATTCTTGCTGAAGACAGGCCGGGGAGATTAGATATCACCTGGGTAGGGGTGGAGAATGAGCAACCTGATCCCACATCAAGGTGATCACATATTGAGGGGGGAAGTCTAGCTAACATTTAGTGATATCAAGATGGACTCAGAAGTACAAAAGTTGAGGCCTCATTGGGAAGAAGATTCAAAGATCCTGGCTAGAGTTAGGTCGCCCTGTGGATCAGTCTGAGATTACTTTCTGTGGGACATTGCCTGAGATTTTACCCTCCTCAGTCACTTCTTATTCCCTGCGTGTCTTCTTCACTCTGTTTTCTCCTGAGGTCATTTCCTCCTCAAATCACTCTTGTAGAAACTGTTACCTCAAAGTCTGTTCCAAGAGAGCCCACCATTGAGACAACTGGTATGGAAGTGATCCCGTGAAGCAGATTCTAAGGCTGGGATTGTGAATTGGATCTTGTTTCTGGTGGTGGATGATATGTTGACAACCACAGATCACCTGAGATGAGTTGGCATGTAGTTGGAAAAGGATGAATCAGTTTGTGCAGAACCCAGTATTTAGAACATGTGGGAAAACAATAAAATTGGTGGGTTGATGGTGGAGTTATGGATGCATTAGAAAGAGGAAATGACAAACTTAAGCTGGCTGACTTATAGCACAGTGGTAACTACAATTGCAGCTAGGCCAGATGTAGTGTCCTAACTGGGTAATATGTGACTTATGGTTGTTGATCTGAAAAATGCATTCTTTTTTTTTTTTTTTTACTAGACTTCATTTTTTAGGGCAATTTTTGGTTCAAAGCAAAATTCAGGATAAGATAAAAAGAGTTTTCATATACTTCTCCCTACTTCCACATAGCTTCTTCCACTATTAGCATCCCACACCAAAGCATCAGTTGGAGTGAAATTACCTTCCTCTGTGTCCCTTTCCCCTAGGACATTTATAGTGTAATTGTTTTAGATATTTTCTCTAGAGGCCAGATGTGGTGATGTGTCTATAGTCACAGATACTTGTGAGGCCAAGGCAGAAAGACCATGTTATGGTTTGGATGTGAGGTATCCTCCAAAAGTTCATGTGTGAAGCAATGCAAGAAGTTTTATAAGAGAAATGATTGGGTTATGAGAGACTTAACTCAATCAGTGAATTAATTCCCTAATGGGATTATCTGAGTGATAATTGAAGACAGGTAGGGTGTAGCTAGAGGTGGTGGATCATTGAGGGTTTGCCTATGCTATATATATTTTGTATCTGGAGAGTGGAATCTCTCTCTGCTTTCTGATCAGCATGTGAGCACTTCCCTCTACCATACTCTTCTGCCATGTTGTTCTGCCTCACCTCCAGCCCCAAGGAATGGAGCCAGCTGTTTATGGACTAAGACCTCTGAAACTGTGAGCCCTCAAATAAAATTTTCCTGCTCTATAATTGTTCTGTTTGTTTTTAGTCACAGAGAAAAAGCAGACTAAAACAGAATACTTGAGCCCAGGCTAGCCAAGCAACATAGATATTGTCTCAGATTTTTTTTCTCTATATACATTTAGAAGCACATAAGAAAGTGTTATAGAGGTATTTTAATATTTGCTTTGATTCTCATATGTAATAAAAAAACTCAACAGGAAAAAGAAACTGAATCATATTTACCCATTTTTAGAAATCTTTTTATTATTCTTTCTCTTTTTTGATGTTCCCAGTTTCTTTCTTTTATTATTTCTTTTCTGTTTAGAGAACTTGGTTTAGTCATCATTTTAGCGTAAGCTTGCTTTAAAAGTTTTTAAAAATTTTTCTTCAGTTGAAAACATCTTGATTTACCCCTATTTCTGCAAGCTATTTTCACTGAGCATAGAATTCTGGATTGACTATAATTTTTGTTTTTTTTTTTATTTCCATACTTGAAAAATATTGTACCACTTCCTTCTTACTACCAGTGTTTCTAATAAGAAATTTTCAGTGAATCTATTATTTTGTCCCATTAAGGAATGTGTCATTTTTCTCTGACTGCTTTCAAGACTTTTGTGTGTGTGTGTTTGTTTTCACAAATATGACTATATTGCATTTTGATGTGGATTGCTTTGTGTTTTGCTCAGCTTCTAGAATCTGTAGGCTTGTAGTTTTTCATAAATTTAGAATTTTCAACCATAGTTCTTCAAGTTATTTTTCAGCTCTGTATCCATCTTTTTCCTCTTCCAGAACTGTGATGAAACCACCATTAGATTTTTGTTGTGTTTCCTTAAGTCCATGGGACTTTGCTCTTTTTTAATAGTCTATTCCTCTCTAATTTTTAGATTGGGTAATTCTCATTCTTCCATCTTTAAATTCATTGATACTTTCTTCTGTTTATTCCTATCTTTAGTTGAATCCATCCATTGAGGTATGATTTTTATTATATTTCTGTGTTCTAAAATTTCCATTTGCTTCTTTTTGATGTCTTCTATTTATTTGCTGAGATTTTACAATTTCTACTCTTCCTTTTATTTATATTGTGTTTGTGATTGTTCACTGAAGAATTTTCATGATACCTCCTTTAAAATATTTCTCAGATAATCCTAACATCTTTATAATTAATCTCAGCATTGGCATTTACTAATTATCCCTTTTTAATTCAATTCTATAGTTTTCTGATTCTTGATATATCTAGTGGTTATTTTTATTGAGAACTAGATATTCTGACTTCTGGAGAAACCTGGTGAATATTCCACCTTTCTTTTACCACCTCTGGGAGGGGAAAGGGCACCTCATCACTACCAGTGGAGTGAAAGTCTAGGCTCCGTGTGTGTCCTCAATGTGGCCCTTACAGGGCCTCTACTGAGACTGTGAGGAAAGACAGATTAGTGCCCCTTAGAGATGAAAGTCTCAGCTTCAAGCCTGGCCCTCTCTGATACCACCCTGGTGTTGGGGAGGAGAACTTGAATACCTCACTACAGCTTGGTGAAAATGAACCATAACACTTGCCTTGTTCCTCTCAGCCTCTAGTAGTATAGATGTGGGTGAGACCAGGGGTTTTGCTGAAGGAAACAGTGGAAGTTGAATAAGTATTGTCTTAACATCTTCTGTCTTGCTAGGCTGTCCTCCTAAACTGTTGACTAGAGAAAGAAATCTTTTGGTGTGTTGTTTGTTTTTTCCCTTTTTACTCATTGGTGTTTCTTAGTTGCCACCCTCTCTAGCTTTGATTTGGATAGATGAGGCTGAACTAAACCCAAGGAAACAAATCACCATGTTGTTCTTTGGGTCCTGAGGTCTCTAGTATGTCTTCCCTCCTTGTACCTCTCAGAGAAGAGATTTTAACTTTACTTTGTGGGAAGAATTAGGAAAATTACATTTATTCCAACTTCCCAGAGATATGTCTCCAGAAGATTTAAAAAATATTTTATCCTTATTTTTATATTTTTCCTTAGTAGAAGTATTAGAATTACCTAGTCCATCATTAGCTGTAGAACTTGTAACCATTACTCTGTCACACAATTTTGTAAAACATTTTAAAAAATTTTTTTATAAGTATTAGATGGGAGAAAGACCATAGTACATATTCATAGTACATATTCATTACTAAATATTGTAAGAAATACTTTCTTAAGCATGCATTGGATATGTTAGGTATTGATGGTGACTACAAAAAAAAAATTCAGGGGCTTCCATGGTGGGTGGGATTGTCACTGATTACAGTTAGGGTGACAGTGTAGACCATCAAATTTTCTCTGGGAACTCTGTACTCAGAAGAGACACCTAACAAATTCTTGAGAGTAAGGACATTTTTCCCAGGTTACTTAGTTAGGGTTCTCCAGAAAAATCAAACCAATAGAAGATCTATCTATCTATCTATCTATCTATCTATCTATCTATCTATCATCATCATCTGTTATCATCATCATAAGGAATTGGCTCATACAATCATAGAGTCTGGGAAATCAAAAGCTTTCTAATTATCTAGCTGGAGCCCAGAGAAACCAATAGAATAGTTCTATTCTGGGTCTGAAAGTCTGAAAATCAAAGGAGCTAATGGTGTAAGTTCCAGTTCAAAAGCCAGCAGCCTCAAAACCTAAGAAAAAAAAAATTATTATTTAAGGTGTTTTAGTTCAAGTCTAAAGATAAGAAAAATACAGAAGTACATGCTCAAACAGCCAGGCAGCAGAAGTTCCTTTGCACTCAGCCTATCTGTTCTCTTCAGGTTTTTAACTGATTGTATGAGGCCCACCTACACTGGAGAGGGTAAAATGGTTTACTTAATCTTGAATTTGGACTTCTGGCCTCCAGATAGGATAAACTCCTGACATTGTAAGCTATGCCATGTGTGGTGCTTTGTTACAGAAGTTCCAGGAATATAGCATAGAGGTATTTCTGAATGACTGGAGCACAATGCCACAGAGGAGTGAATATATTGCCAGCAGGGGAAGAGCACAAATGGCCTTATGAACCACAGGAATAAGTTTGGTCTTTATATTGAGATTCATAAATGAATTTCAGTAAGATTTGTGTTTAATAAAGATTTCACTAAGGCCAACTTAGGACAGCATGGGAGCTGGGGAGGTGGGTGGTTGGGCATGTATCAGGAGGCTCTTGTAATGCTTGGTGGTGGTGGTGGCTGGAACTCTGTAAAGGAAAGATCTGGGAAAAGATCAGAAGATAAAATCAAACTTATCATGGCCAGTATTTGATAATTGCATGCATGTTATTAAGAATAAAGCTTGTTTTCTAGCATGGGGAATTGTTTGATGGTGGTACCATTCACTCTTTCTCTAACTCCCTTCTCTGTTCTTCCTTTTCCCCTTATTTCTTACTTAGAACAGAACACTTATTCAGCTCCAGATGTGTTTATGTATTGGGAGTAACCAGAAATACATGGAAACCACACAATCTTTGCATTTCAAGAACCCCTTCTCGTCTGAAGGGAGAAGGCAGAACTGTGAAAAATTATGAGTTGTTGGGAACTCCAATTGAGGGGCTCATGAGATATGAGGGAACTGCAAATGAGGATGTGTTAAACTGTTGGAGAAGAACAGAGATCTATGAGAGGAAACCAAAAAAGGCTTTTGGTGAGTTCCTGATTTTTTTTTTATCTCCATACCAAACATTTGGAGAAGTGCATAGGTCAACACATGGAAAAACAGAGAAAATGCCATGTGCCAATTAAAAAGCAAAGTGATTGGTGAAAGCCCTGGCTCTTTGGGTTGTAAGTGATGAGGGTTGAATACAGGGCACATGGAGACAAGTGTCAGGAGATGCCTAGTGGGTATGCAGATGGCATAGTGAAGAGAGAGAATTTGGTGAACATCATCTACACCCAGTTCATTGCTGTTATTTCATCTTGACTATGGGGTAAATGAATATTGTGATTTTATGAGCTTGGAATTAACAGAGATCCAGTATTTTTCAATGGATCCACTGGAATGCCAGATGTGGAGCTACAGAGCTTGTTGGCCCAGCTGGGTATGAGTCTTGTTTTAGTGTCATTCTTTCTTTTTATGCCCATATTTTTTCCATCTTGGAATAAAAATGTTTACACTGTGGTATTATTTAGTGGTTATATTTTATTTGATTTTGATTTTTATAGGAGCTCACTGCCAAGAGTTTGCCTTGATTCTCATATGAGACTTTGGACTCAGACTTTTGGGCAATGCTGAAACTGTTAAGACTGTGGAGATTCTTGAAGACAGACTAAATATATTTTGTATTGCAAAATGGACATAAGCTTTTGAGGGCCAGGGGAATAATGTTATCATTTGGATATAAGATGCTCCCCCACAAATTCATGTGGTAATGCAGGAATATTCAAAGGTGAAATGATTAGATTATGAGAGCCATAACCTCATCAATGGATCAACCCATTTGATGGATTAATAATTTGAATAATTATTGGGTGGTAACTATAGGCAGTTGGGGCATGGCTAGAGGAAGAGGGCACTGGGGCCATGCCTTTGGGGATTATATTTTGTCCCTTGCTCTTCTTTCTCTCTCTGTTTCCTGATTGATAGGAGCTGAGCAGCTTTCCTCTACCATGCCCTTCCACTTCTGACCCAAAGTAAGGGAGTAGACTAACCATGGACTGAAATCATGAGCCTAAAATAAATATTTTCTCCTCTAAGTTCTTGTGGGGTGTTTTGTTCATGGTGATAAGAAGCTCACTAATATAATAAGGATGTCCATTCTAATAGCTTCTATTAGAAGCTAAACTAGAATACAGTGCAACAAGGCAAGCAAATAAGTAAGTAAATACATAAATGAAAATAAACTGATAATGAAGAAATAAAAATTCCTTCAATTTCATATTACACATTTGCCTTTCATAGAAAACTCCATGGATTGTACAAATTTCTCCCAAAACTAATAATGGAGTTTAGAGAAGTTACATAATACAAAGTCCATATTCATATCTCTGTCAGCTTTCTACTTCCAGAAATGAGCAATTGGAAACTGAAAATAAAATAAAACAAAAACTAAGAATGAACAAAAACTAATAAAAATAGCATTTAAAACAATGTTAACAAAATAAAACACTATTCTATCACTCCAGCAAAACATGTACAGTATTTTCATTTCACATACAACATAATGTTGATCAAATAAGTCAGGTAGATACAAACAAATATGATCAGCAAATATCTGGTGACTTTCTAATGAGAAACTAATGGACAATGATATTTAAAGCCAATTTAGAAACATATGTAGCACAGAATAGTGGAGAAAGGGTAATCCATTTTATTATATAATGATGACTTGAAAAATAATAAAATAATCTTGACCTATCACCTCATATCATGTATAAAACCAATCCCAAATGGCTTTTCAATTTACAAAGTGAAGAAGAAATGATAAGACTTCTAAAAATAGCACAGGAAATTATGTTTATGACTTTTTGGTAAGAAAAAATTTATTTAAAAAGACAAAAAATAAAAGCTATTAAAAATTTTACTATATTAAAACCAATCATTTATATTCCATAAAAATTAAAGTACGTGAAGCAGAAAAGACAGAATTTGTAGTATTTATAATATATATCAAAGCTAAAACTTCAAAAGAACTTCTAAAGATTCATTAGAAAAATACAGAAAACCCAGTTTTAAAAAATGAGGAAATGTCTTGAACGGAAGTTTTATTGGCATGTTCACCCAAGTGCCCCCAAAATATATGAAAAAGTAATCAGTTTTATTAGTCAACAAGAAAAAGCAAATTAAAATCACTAGATATTGTAACTTCCCCTGCTCCCAAATGGTGAAGTGTTAATGAGGTTATGGAATGACAGAAACTCTCATACATGCATTTGGAGACAGAACTCTTGCAGTATCCATTAGACCTGACAAATTAATTACATTTGTACATATAATATCTCCACACCATGCACCAAAATATTTATGCAAATTTTCATAACTGTGCTATTCATAATAATAAAAAACTGGAAGCCATCCAAATATTCATCATTAGTAGAATAATACATTCCATCAGTCATACCATAAAATACTTTAAATCCATGAAAAATAATAAACAACTTCTATATACTGTTACATGTACTAGTCTCCCACATGTAATATATATTCCAAGATGCCAAACACAAATGAGAATAGACTATAGATTTCCTTTATATAAAGTCCATAACTGATAAGAGTCTATGTTGATAGATGTAATGGCAATGGATACCTTTGTAGGATGAGCTGGTACAGGAAGACAGTACTAGGAGGGCTTTGGGAATGCTGGTAATGCTTTATTGCTATGACTTGGATGTAATTACAAAAATATGTTTAGTTTGCAAAAATTCCTTGAGGTATAATAGACTTTATGCACTTTTCTGTGTGTGTTATACTGCAAATAAAATTTTATTAAAATGTGCCATATTCTCATTTTTTAAAGTACAAGAATTGTTTGAAATATATATTGAAAACTCTCTTCCTTACTTTCACACCTACCATACTTCATTCCTTAGTAAAGCCAAACTATTTTCAGAATTATAAGGAATAGTGACTCTGAATTTACAATAGTTTAGAGACCTCAAAACTTTACAGGTACATGTTTACCCTTGAATAACCATTGTTGTTATTGTTAAGTAATAAGATGTCTGTAATTTTAGTTGTTATTTTAATAAAATATTTAAAAATAATTTTTCTAGCTCTGCTTGATTTGGTTATTTTTATAATTATTTTAGTTTTTTTAAAAAACAACTACGTTCAGTTCTTTAGTTGTGCAAAAATAATATAAGCTAATTGTAAAAAATCAAAGTACAGAAGTATATAAAGAAGAAACTAATAATTCCCCTCTCCTTCCCTTTCCATTTCTCTGTGTAATGCCTACACTTTTCTTAAACAAATACAAATAAATATACTTATATAGCTTTCTCTATATATGGCTTGGATTTTAATGTCCCCCTAAGCCACATGTTGAAGGCTTGCTTCCATAGGCTCAAAGTGACAGGGTGAATGGACCATAGCCTGAAACTTCTGAAACCATGAGTCAAAACAAACCTTTCTTCCTTTTAAGGTGATTTTCTTAGGCATTTTGTCAAAACAGCAGAGAGCTAACACAGCCTCCTATTTCTTATACAAATGACATGAAATCAACCAAATTATATTCCAGCTTTCTTTTTCACTTAATCATAGGTATAATCAACACATATGAAATTAATGTTTTTTTCAATAGTTGCATAATTGTCCATCATGGAGCAGATTAAGGAATGCCATAAATTATTTGTTAATCCTTCTGTTGAGAAATCTAATGTCCCTCTCTTTAAATCTTGGCTATTCTTGATGATTTCTCTCACCAACTGAATGAAGCAAAAGTCATGCTGCTTAGAGTTTCTGCTTTGGTCTCTGGGAACCAGGTGCTATGCTGTGAGGAAGGCCAAAGGGTTCTGTGGATAAACTCACTTGGAGAAGCCAGGCACAGAAGATCCAAAGCTCCCAGGAATAGCCCTAGCTAAATATCTAATCACAAGCCAGCACCAGCTTACTAGCTATATGAGTGAACTCTCATCTCAGTAAATCCTCCAGCTGCAGGGAGACATCTCAGGTGATGTTGCACACAGCAGAGGTATACTGTTCCTGTCAACTCCCACTCAACATTTCACATTCATGAAAAAAAATAAGTTATGCTTACCGTTTTAATCCTCTAAGCTTGGGGAGATTTGTTATATATTAATAAGTAACCAGAGGATATAAAATTGGAATATTATAATCTCACTCATGACTTACCCATGACACTACATATAAACATTTTAATTGTTTTCAAGGAACCCCTCTCCCCAAATTTCTAATAATCCTGCAACAAATATTTTTGTCCATTTGTCAATCTCTGGGATTTATTATTGCTGCAGGAATCTTTTAACTGCATTTGATGGTTTTATCTCATGCTGCTGGTTTTTCTTTAAATGTATTATAATTTGTGTTTTGTGGTACATGATTTATGGAAAATGCATAATATTTGGAGTGTTTCTAAGCTTTCAGGCTTGCCACAATACTCTGTCAATACTTATTCTGTTTTAAAAATTTTGATGTTTTTTACTAGTGACAGATGTAGACTTTTCTCACAAATGAAGGAGATTTTTAACAAAATCAACTGAATGAGTCATGGCATTCTTTAAAACATAATCTTTTTTTTTTTTTTTTTTGAGAACCCTCAATTGCCACCTTGCTACATTTTGCAAAAACACTTGCATATTTTAGAAAAACTAGTACAAGCAGCAAACACAACAATCCCTTGAAAATGCTTTCTGAGATTGCAAAATATTGGCCCTTTATTGTTTAGGAAATATTGGAAGGAAGAAACACTGCATTGCTTCCTCTCTACTCTCCACTGAGAAAATCAGTGTTTTTTCAATTTTTTTTTTAAACTTTCCCCCCTCATTTTGAAGGTGATTTCAAAGCACCAGACTGGCAGAGCTGTGCAGAGGGTCTAATTTCAACAAAATGTGTGTTCTGCTCTCAGATATGACACATCAGAACTGATTTGGGACTTGCTGTGGCATTAGAGCAAGCTCATGCTAGTTTGTCAAGCTCCATATGAACTAATGGTTTGAGTTACTTGTAAACTCATTTGATTCTTATTATTCTAGTATTTTAAACATGAGTGTATAAGTACAGACTTTTACTGGTGCTTATATCTCCACTGAAGGATACCATGGGTTAGGACTCCATGTTCATATGGGAAATAAAGGACCCACAGAGTCAGGAGAATTGCTTGCCAGGCTTACAAGGTGATATTTCCCTCAATACATTGATACAATAAAAACTCATGTTTCTCCATCCCAGCATTTTCATCAGCAAGTGGGGCAAAGAGCCATCTCTCCATGATAGTTCCTCTAATTGAGATTATAGGATCACAAGTAAAAGAATCCCAAATTATTCATTTGAAACACACACATATCAGCAGCTTATTTCTTTTTCTATGATGCTCTATACTGGAATGTAATAGCTATGGCAACCACTAAAGAATCTCAACAGAGAAATATACATAGAACACTATAGATAAATCAAAATGGAATTGTAAAAAATGTTCCAATTACCTTTAGGAAAGCAGAAAGAAAAAAAACAGAGAAATGAAAAAATGGGGGGGGGGGAAGCAAGATAAAAAATTAAAAGACAGACTTAAACCTTAACATATCAGTAATTACATTGAATATAAGTTGTGTTAATATACTAGTTAAAGGGCAGAGATTTACAGAGTAGCAAAAAATGACCCAACTATTAGCCAACTATAAGAAATTTACTTCAAATATGACAATAAAGCTAGGTGGAAAGAAAAGGATGAGAAAACATTACATGCAAAAACATTGATCCAGAGAAAGCTGAAGAGGACACAGAATCATAAAGAACAGACTTTAAATAAAATTGATAACCGGTAGACAGGGACATTTCATAATGCTACAAGGGTCGATCCACCAAGAAGACCAAGTGTGTGCACCAAACAATGGAGCTGCAAAAAATGAGAAGGAAAACCTGATAGAAATTGAAGGAGAAATAAGCACAATTATAATGGGAGACTTCAACACTCCTTTCTTAACAGTTGGTAGAACAATACTGTCAGCAAAGATGTAATCCACACTTAGAGATCACCCCACCTAACAACAGCAGAGTACGTTTTCTGCCGACACTGTAACCTGAGCCATTAGATGAACTTCGACAAATGTAGAATAATTAAAATCATACAGAGTTTATTCTAGAAATAATTAACAGAAAGGCCACAGAAAATCTGCAAACACTTGGAAACTGTATAACACACTTTATAAATAATCTGAGGTTCAAAGAGAAAATATCAAGAAAAATATTTAAAAATATACTGAGTCTAATACAAATACATCTCATAAAAACTTGTGAGATGGAAACTTCTACTTCCAGCAAGATGGAGTAGAGGTAGTTTTCCTCCCATGCAAGACAGCTAAAAATTCCCAAATAATATATACAAAGCAAACAAGACAATTCTGAAAACTGAAGGGGAAAGGAAGATAAGTTAGGGATCTTGGTTGCCTAAGATTGACATGCTGGGGAGTTCTTTGGATTTTCATTTTACCTTGTATTTGCCACACTGAGAGCTAGAGAAACCAACAACCTGAGAACATCAATGGGAATCAGACAAAAAGAGCTGTAGCCAGACAACCAGGAAAGGGATGGCCATGCAAGACAGAATCTTTTTAGACAATCACCACCCTACTTCAGCAAAACTCTACAGAAACACCAGCAGCCCCAGCTCTACCTGTGAATAGCAAAGACCGACTGTGAGCTGTGGCTTCCACCCTTGTCAGTTTTAACAAGACATAACTGTTTCTCCCACTCACAGGAGGTGAAGTGGAGGGGCCTTGACAGAGAAGGCCAAGTGGGAGGTCAGAACTATCATCCATGACCAGCGCTAATGAGATTTCATCCACTGGTAGCCAGTGGGGGCTGTGTGGAGATCTGTAATAAGGCACTTGGCCCTTCCCCCTCTCTTTTTACTACAATGGTATCAGTGGAGACATAGCAGAGAACTGGAGCTTCCACCCTTACAGAGCAGTAGTGAGAAACCCATCTCCATTGTGCATCTACAGAGTCCAAAGAGAGATCAAGTGGGAATCTCAACTTTTCCCTAACCTAATAGTACTGAGCTGGAGCCTCCTTCCAACTTTCAAGTGGGGCCAGAGGAAGTCAGCCAAAACTAAGACTTAAATAATATTCAGTCTGGTAACATAAACACCTCAACTGACCAGATTCCGTTGAAAATCACTCATTGTACCAAGAACTGAGAAAATTTTAACTCAAATGAATAAAAACAGTCAATAATATTAGTTTGTTTTACTTTGTGCTGCTATGGCAAAATACCAGAGGCTGGGTAATTTGTAAACAATAGAAATTTATTTTCTCACAATTCTGGAATGGAGCAGTTCAAGATCAAGATTCTGGTATTTGGTATCTGATGAGGGTGTTTTTGCTTGCCCTTCTGGTTACACTGGAACACAACAGAAGGGGCAAACACTGCAACTTCACATGATGGAAGGCAGAAGGGCAAAAAGGGAAAGGAAGGCCTGATTAGTTCCCTCCAGCCCTTTGATAAAGCACTGATCCAATCCCTCATGAGAGGCCCTACCTCTTACTACTGTTGCATTGGGAATTAAGTTTCAACATGAATTTGGGAGGGCCACACAAAAATTCAAATTATAGAAACACCAATACAAAGATGACACAGATGTTAGAATTTTCTTTTCAACTTGGACACCCCATTCCCTGCATAGGACCCCCTGTGGTGAAGAAGGTCATCTGATTGTCACATTATTTGCTTGTTCTCAGGGATTACACTACTGAACCACCTGTGTCTCAAAGTCTGAAAACAACAGTATTTCATCTACTTTTCCAGCTGGAGGTTAAGTGCAGAATTGTTATTTGGTCAGAGCAAGAGGTGGACCTGTGTGTTGTATCAGCCTCCCAGACATCCCTAGGTAGTGAGAGAAGGAAGAAGTTTGACATATCCTTTACCTATTACTTTCTAAGTTCACCAGTGAAACAGAGTGGATCACTAAAGCTCTCATAAAAAGAATGAATTGGTAAGCCAAATGCTCCTCACATCAGCTGTGATCTGGGGCATCTACTTGCCTGGGATCTATCAGCTAGGGTGTGGCAGAATAGAAAGCTAGGTACCTTTCCTCAGCACCTGCACCAGGCCAGGACCTTCTCTCTCTCTCTCTCTCTCTCTCTCTCTCTCTCTCTCTCTCTCTCTCTCTTAGGAAATTGCCTTCTCAATTCACACAGGGAGAAGCTGTGGTTTGCAGGCTGAGGTCTAGCTGCCCCATTTTCTGGCTCAGAGCTTCTGCCACCTGCAGAGTGAATGAGCTGCCCTGGGCAGCTGCCTTCCCCCCAGCACTGTGTGTAGTAGTCCTCCTTAACTGTGGGTTTGGTTTCTGTGATCAATCATGGTCTGAGAATACAATGTATCTTTCAAGACAGAGAGACCACATTCAAAAACTCTTACTATGGTGTATTGATATTACTATTCTATTTTAATATGGTCATTAATATCTTGCTGTACCTGATTTATAAATTAAATTTTTAATACATTGATCATAGGTATGTATGTCTAGAAACAAACGCAGTATACATAGGATTTGGTTACTATCAGTGGTTTCAGGCATCCACTGGATTTAATGCATCTCCTGAGGATAAGGGCGATTACTATATACACTTTGGAGGGGTAGATGGCAAAGGCCAGGCAAGAACTTACCAGACAATCCCTTGGAGTCTGATATCTGCAACACCCCAGCTCCTTCATGCTGAGCAATTCTAGAAAGGTTGAACCCCTCATCAGGATGAAGGGGTGTTATGGTTTAAATGTGAAGTGTCTCCCAAAAGCTTATGTGTGGGACGATGCAAGAAGGTTTAGAGGAGAAATGATTGGGTTTTAAGAGTCTTAACCCAATCAGTGGATTAATTCCCTGATAAGGATTAACTGAGTGATAACTGAAATGGTAGGGTGTGGCTGGAGGAGGTGGGAATTGGGGATGTGGCTTTGTATCTGGCCAGTGGAGACCCCTCTCTCTGCTTCTGATCATCATGTGAGCTGCTTCCTTCTATCACACTCTTCAACCATGATATTCTGCCTCAACTGAACCCCAGCTGTCTATGAATTGAGAACTCTGAAACCATGAGCTCTCAAATAAACTTTTGCCCCTCTACAATTGTTTAGTCACAGAAGCAAAAAATCTGACTAAAACAAGGGGCTACTGGCTGAGACAGAGAGGGCGGGCTTATTAATCCTTCTGGTTTGGGAAAGGAGGAGAAGCTGGGAGCCTCATCTTCTGTTCTGGGAGATTTGAGAAGACCATGCAGACTGAAGCTATTCCTACAAGTAGTGTGTATCTTGGGCCTGCAGAGAGGAAAGTATTTAAGGTGGGTTGATTGCCAGCATTCCTGAAATGTCTTTTGAATTCTATGTCTTCCCATGAGGACTCTTGCTTCCAGGAATCTAGTATTCTTGCTCCCTACCTGTGCCACCAAAGTTACCCAAGTAGGGTCCCCAAGCCCACTGGAGGCTCTGATGGAACTGCTAGATCTCATGAGCATGGGGAAGGAGGGGCCCAGGGTGACCCAGAGCTCTGCAATCTAGGGGTGCCCCTGTACCTAAAGCTAGGAGGGGAGAGCTGTAGCTAACATTGTTGCTTATAGGCAGCTGCTGGGGAGTTGCTGAAGGAGGGATGTATTTAACAGTCTCACTCATTGGTTCAGGCAGTAGTAAACAACTACCAACCATTAGTTCACTCTTACAAAGTTTCCTGATGAGGAACAAGTTCACCTGGGCCTGAAGAGCAAATCATCATCATGACCTACATACAGATCTGCACGTTATTGATTTTTCTATCAGGGCAAGCAAAGAATTCTACACAAATCATTCAGAGATGCTTAAGGCATTACCACACTTGCCGAATTCTGGAGCTGTGATTTTCCTTTGGGCTAAATTTTTGGATCTTAAACAAGCTGGGGAAGATGGTCAGTCAGAGATACCTTACTCTGTAGCGTCACCTAATGGCAAAAAGTTTCAACTGCAAGTCAGAAAGCCCAGCAGAGGAAAGAGATGGGGAGGGAGGGATTTTGAAGGGTAGGTGAAGAAGAGCGTTCCTAGGAAAATTTGTTTCCTACTTTCTGAACTTTAAGAGATAAGCGTGTGTGCCTAATGTCAATTCAATTATATGGTCTATCTCTGATTCTTCCCAGACTTTGCTGATAGAAATGTAAAATAGAATAGCTCTATAGAGATAACTGGCAATGTCTAGCAAAATCCCATGTGCCTTTGCCCTTTAACCCAGTAATCAGGAAACCATGCAAAGATTCTCTGGCAAAAAAAAAAAATGACATAAGGTGTATTTGGGCTACACTTCATATTTTCTATAGTAAAAAGACTCAGTATGACTCAAATGTCCATTAACAGGGACCTGACTAAATATACCCTCCTACATCCACACCAAGAATGACAACCACTGTGGCCTAGGATATGCAGCATTAAACAATGACCTGTAAGCCACAGTGACTAAGCCACAGATTTGTTACATCTTCATGGACCCTGTCCTCACTATCTGCAGTATGGCTACCCATTGGGAACAAGGGACAAAAAGCATGGTTAAGGATTCTCCTCCTCACATTTCATTGCTCAAAGCCAACTTTATGTGCTGACGTTTTTCTGGCACCTATGTCAGGCATGTATGTGTTCCTGCTGAGTGCCTAGCACGTGTGACTGCTGTTGTTTGCCCGACTATGTGCCTCTGGCTTTGTGTACTCAGACTGTGTATTTAGTGTTTTATATGTTGATTTTGTGTACCAGGCTCTGTGTGTCTGCCTTTGTTTTCCCAGCATTGTATGTCCAACATTTGTGTTCAGTGTGTGTTCCTGTGTGCTCCTGCCCTATGCCTAGCATGTGTGCCTGGCATCATGTGCCCAGGACAGTGCCTGGATTTGCATACCCAGAATGCTGTGCCTGACCTTATAACCCTGGGCCTGTGTCCTGTATTGTCTGCCAGCCTGAGTGCAGGAATTGTCACTGACACTTTGTCCCTATTCCTTTGTGCCTGTTGTATATGCCCAATATCATGTGCCCAGTGTTGCTTACCTGGCTTTGTATGTCCAAGGTGCATGCCTGGTGTGTGAATGTAGCATTGTTTGCCTGAGGTTTTGTGCATGGTGTTGTGTTCTAGGAAGCATGTCTATTATTGTGCTGCTGTTGCATGCATGATGCTGTTTACCTGACACTGTGCTTTCACAGCATGTACCTGAGTTCTGTGTGCCCTGAATTATGTGCCTGGCACCAAGTACCAATATTTTGTGCACAAAAGTGCATGCTTAGCATTGTGCTTTTTACATCCACATTTTTAGCATTGCGCTTTGATGTGTGTATCCTGCATGTGTTACAAGCATGTGTTTTTCACCCTGTGTCTTAGTGTATGTGCCCAGCATTATGTATCATGCATTGTGATCCAAGAGTGTGTGCCTGGGGTTGTGTGCCCAGTGTTGTGGCCCTGGCATGGGTACTAAGCATAGATGACAGGGATGTGTGCCATATGAGGTATCAACAATGTTGTGTGCCCTGTGCTGTGTGCAATGTGTTGTTCATCTTGTATTGTATGCACTGTATTGTTGCCATGTGAGGTTTGCCTGCGCCTATGTACCTGGCATGACTGCCCCTTTTTGGAAAGGATACACTGTGCGAGGGCCATCCTGTCTTTGCATCCGCTCAAGGCAGGCCTCAAGATCACATCTGATCTCTGTCCCTCCCTCTACCTCCCACTCCCTGGAGTGAGCTCACGTTCCTGGGAACAGGTGCCTGATTGCAGGCCCTGGTGTGTTTAGCCTATTCATGCAATCAGCCTCCCAGCTGACAGGTACTCCAGTTATTTTGGGAGTCCTCAAAGGACAAGGCCCTTAATGGTTCCCTCTTTATACCCACTCTTGGGGACAATCCCCTGAGTATATAGATCCCCTGGCCTTGTCTCCAGAGCCTTCAATGCTGGGGATGTACAGGCCTTGTGCACAGAAGATTTCTCCCAATCTAATGTTGTCTCCCAATCTAATGTTGTCCCCAAGGCAGTTGTCCCTCACAGCTCACACATTTCCCCATGAAATCATCCCTTCTTTTGGCCTACGGCCCTTTATTCTGTAATCACAGAGGGAATCCTGCAGGCTCCTTGGAGAGTGAACCCCTGCTCCTACTCAGTTCTCTCCCTCATCTCACCTCAGGTTCCTATCCCTGGCTGGCTGCACCTTGCCTTAGACAGGGTTCAGATGGGCTCAGGATCCCAAGAGAGTGCCTGTCCTGATGAAAGTTCTGTCATTTGCAGAAAAATGGATGGAACTGGAGGGCATTAGGCTAACTGAAATAAGCCAGACACAGAAAGACAAATACCTTGTGTTCTCTCTCAGATGTGGAAGTTAAGAGTTAATCACAAAGTAGAAGAGGTAGAATAGTGACTAGGAGTGGCTGGGAAGGGTGGGGGAACAAGGGGAATAGAAAGGTTGGCTCACAGGTACCAGAACACAGACAGGAGGAATACGTTCTAGTGTTTTACACACAGTAGGGAGACTGTAGTTCACAGTAATATTATATGCTTTATGAAGAGCTACAAGAAAGGAGTTTGAAGACTCCAAACATAAGGAAATGATCTTGTCAGGGAGATGCTAATTACCCTGATTTAATCAGAGCTCATTGTATATATGAATTGAAATATTAGAATGTGTGTCATAAATATGTGTAACTGTCATTTGTTCATTGAGAAGAAAAAAATACAGAAAAAAGAGAAAGAAACGTACACATTCACACAGACCTTGTGTGTGGGCTATGTCTGTTCTGCACTCAGCTGAGACATACTGGGAGAGAGGTCTTCTACCTCCTGATGGGCTTGGGTGCTGAGGCTCCCCCTCATTCTCCAGTATCAGCATTGCACTGTTCAGTCTCACCGCTCTAAGCACAATGATTCCTGATGTGGACACCAGGGGGCAGAGCTGCCCTCTGTCTTTCACCAGTCATAGCTCAATTCTACCTGAAGGACAATGAGAGTGGCCTCAGACCCCTTGTGTAAGGATCTGCGGATGTAAATAATCCTAACCCCTATGCAAACAAAGCAATGAGTTTCCTTAAAAGCAAGGACATTTTTTTTAAATGTAAATAATGGAAAAGTAGAAACTCAATGGTGTAAAAACCACGTAAAAACCCTGTTTCCTCGTGTTTTCAGAATATCAAGAGAGTAAAACTTGGGCACCAAGGTACTTTCATTTTTGATCTTTTAAAATATATTCTTATTGTGTTTCTCTGCAGACAATCTGAGGCCTCTTGGCTTCATAACTCGATTTATTCCTCTTGTTACATGGGACAGGGGTAGCAAGGTGCCCAGCCAACTGTGTTCTCTAGAACTCTCTGAATGGAAGGAGGTAAGTCTGCATTTTCCAGAACGGTTCTGGTTTGAGTGCAATCTTGACATAAATTCTATCATGTAGGACTTCTGTAATAGCCCTCACTACCTTGTTCTCTGCAGACTGTTATCCTTACTGGCTGTGCTATGCCCTATCCTGAAAACTGTCTGCATTTCAATGACTTCTTTGAATAAGGAGTTAGGTGGATGTTATCCTTCCTTCTAGTGCTTCTATGTACATATTTTCTTCTTATTTTGAATGATTTAGAGCCCCAGGACAATGATGACACAGGTACCCAGTGCATATCTTAATGTTTTGACCAACGCAAGGTTGAGATGCATGCTCTGTTGTCTCTGGAAGTTTCTGCTCTCCACAGGGAAATTCCCCTGACTGAGGGCCCAGGTAAGAAGAATCAGCAGTTGCTTAGGTGGCCCTTGAATTTGAGGTAGCTGTGAATTTTCCTCTCTAAAGTTAAGAACAGAGGATCACATCCCTGGTCTGTACTAGCTTGGACAAGCTTATAAAATCAAAAGTAGTTTTTCTCTGGGGAATTCAGAACTTCCACTCTGCATTTTATGATTTTGCTGAACTTTGCAACAAAGTTTGCAGCAGTTACTGTAACTGAAGGGGCATAGGGCCTTATACCCTGGCTCCCAGGAATGAACTTCCTGTGCCCTAAGAGTGGCTGAAGAATTTAATATAAAAACACTGGGTGTAAAAGAAATTGGAGTGATAAAAGAACACCAAGAACTGTGTGTTTAAATGTGTAGATTATTGTGAGAAAGTAAAAATAAGACCAGTGATAAAGACTAGTTAGAATAAAATGTTTGACAATGAGGGCAATGACAAGAGCACAGTAACCAGAATTCCTGTTTCTGCCACTAAGGAGCACAGAGTCGGCACTTAGGAGGACAAGTACTTTTGGTGTATGCTCAGTACTGAGAATCTTCACCTGTAGGAGCAGGGTCTTTCAGTATATGATGTACTGAGAGTCTGCACCTGTGAGATGCTGGCCCGTTCATTATTTTATCTGTGCTGAGCATGTGCATCTGTGAACTCATGGGCCTTCAGTTCTTATTTTTTTTTAATTAAGGTTTCACACTTATGAGATGCGGGTCTCTCTGTGTGATATTATTGGTGGTCTGCACCTGTGAAGATGAAGGCCTTTAGTAGAAGATGTTACTGAGATTGTCCAAGTGTGTGGTAGAATGGGTTTTTGAATAGATCATTGTCAATTTGTGCACAAGATTGATATTCTTGCTTTCCCACTCTTACGTACCAGCCAGGGACATCTTTTAAAGTTTACTTGACTATTGTGTAAACTAGGTAGTTAATAATTTAGTAAACTCCTTGTGATGAGAAGGAGCTCAATTATAACTTTTTGTCTAGGTACACACTAATTCTGTTCTGCAATATCTGGTTTTGGGTTTCTTTGTGCTATTGTTCTGCAGACAACATTCAACCCTCTCTGGGCTGCCAAATAATCTATTTTGGGGCAGAAGGCAGATCATTCAAAGGACCATGAGTGTGAAGAAGGATTTTGTGCTTCTCCTGGGATGCTCATAAAGGGAATGAGGTTGTTTTGAATCTTGGAGTGGTTGAGGAACTTGAGGATGGAGAGGGACAATTGTACCTCCTCAGTAATAGTAAAAACATATGACAGTGTACAGAACTGGAAACAGCCTGGCATGTTCAGGGACTGACTGACCTGAATTTTCATTTCATTATGATAATCCTGATGATTTTGGACAATGAGTGTGGTGAGGGACTAGAAAATATAAAGTAGAGCTAGATCCTGGACAACTTGGTAGAGTTCAAATCATGGAAAATTTTAAGCACTTGGACAACATGACTTATTTTTGTTGTTGTTGTTGTTCTTATGCAAATCAGTATATTCAACAGGGGAAAGAGCCTACGGATAACTGCCAAATAAATTAAGATCTTGTGCACTGGTGGGTGCAATGTATGCAATGGAATGCCCATGTCACTAGTCCTTGTTGAAGACTGTGCAGGTGTACAGCGGGGGTTGAGAGTAGAATACTAGGTGGTCCTTTATTGATCTGAGAGAGGGAGTGAGAGGAAGAGGCTTCCAGGACTCTTGGAATTCAGGGACTGGGGACAGTGTAGAACCAGCAGTGTCAGGCTGGCTTTTCCATTCCTTGATCTTGGAATCACACATCTGGTCACATGACTTCTTAACTAAGACATATTTTACACATGGGTGAGGGGCAAAAGGATCTTTCTCCAATTAAATAACAATAATAATAGAAATACTTTTTTTGAATTATCACTTAGCTTTATTTTTCATCAGCGTTTCTGTGTCAAAACATGGAGCAAACTTTGATTCCATATAGCACTAGGAATTTTAGCCAGAATTAGTCAAGGAAAAGAAATAGAGGGCATAAAAATAGAAGAGGGAGTCAAGTTATTCCTGCTTACAGATATGATTATATACATAGAATATCCTAAAGACTCTACCGAAAGAATATTATAACGGTTAAATTCAGTAAGTATCGGGATACAAAATCAGCACACAAAAATCAGTTGCTTTTATATATACCAATAAAGAATTTGCTGAAAAAGATATATAAACCTAACTAAGATATAAAAGGCCTCTACAATGTAATGAAACACTGAAGAAAGAAAGTGAAGACAATAAAAGGTGGAATGATTTCCCATGTACATGGATTGGGAAGATTAATATTCTTAACAATGGCCACACTACTCAAAGCAATGTACAAATTCAATGAAATCTTCATCAAAATACCAATGAACTAGGAAAAAAAAATCTTAAAATTCATATGGAAAGCTGAAAGATCCCAATAGCCAAAGCAATCCTGAGTAAAAAGAGCATAGCTGGAGGAATAATGATACCTAATTTTAGCTGGGCAGGGTGGCGCAGGCCTGTTTTTTTAACAGCATATCTCAACCTCTATTATTAGGATGATTCTTTCAGCCTAAGATCCATAGCCTTATTAACATGGAAATATTGGGTATGTGCTGAGTGCCACGTTAAGTCACTTATACAATTTCATAGTATGACATTAAATGGATGTATATGGCAAACATTTACCAAGGTCAGGGCATATTATGCAGGAAAGATCAAGAGGTGGTAGTGGATTTTAAAAAAGTACAAGCCAGTGAGGGGAAATATATTTGAATGATTAGAGGAATATTGTTTGCTAGGACCCTTCCAAACTGCCATGTGGGTTATGATCTAGATGGAAATAGAGATGATCCACACTCAAGCCTCACCTCATGGACCTTGCAAAAGTTCAGGAGACCCTGGTCCTCTAAGGGATTGGATGTCCAAGGATTTCTCTAGGCCTGTTACCTGGTGTCCCTACTGCTCACCTCTGAAAAACTGGACACCCAGAGAGACCATGACATTGTTTCATAATTAGGGAAATAATGCTGACAAAATTTCAAATATGAACCCATGCAGGGGATCTTGGCTGGCTGTGGCTTTTAGCAATCTGCAGAACAGCACAGGCAGAGTCATTAGGAAATTACAGGCTGAAGATTAGCTGAGAAAAGGCAGGAAATTGAATGAAGTCAGTGTAAGGGCATGGTGAGGCATTTTTCAAGCTGTCTGTTCAGATAGGTCTCGGAAGAGTGGCCAATAAGCATGTCAGAGATGAATCTTGGTCCTGTGCACATCCGAGGCAAACAGCCCCTGGAAAGAAGAGAACTGTCTAGATATGCTTCCTTCCTGGAGACCTTGCCTCTCTAGTGTGTTTGGGGCTGGCTCAGAATGTAGGGGCAAGGATCCAGCAAATTTATAGTGGGCAGAAAATATTAGCAAGACTTCACTTTGGAGATTTCAGACCCAGATGTGCACATCAGCCAAAATGCCACCAAATAGATGCTCATGGAGGGTGATGCCACCAACCCAGTGCCCTGGACAGAAAAACAGGCCATCAGGTTTGCCCTGCCTGATGCCAGAGTCTCTAACAGAATACAGCACTGCACCTGGCAGTGTGTGACGCTTGCCAGAGCGCACATGCACAGCCTTCCCTGTCCAGGGAACTAGAGCTCCTTCTGTCAGCAGAGGAATTCTCTGGCAGTAGAGCAACTGAAATGAAAAGGTTTTAGGAGAGCATGGGATTAGAGTAAAAATGAGGCAGATGACTTTGAGGATGTGTTTCCCAGATCCCTTCTTCATAAATACCTCTGTCCAATAGTAGAGGCGCCCACTCCAGGGCCATGGACATTCTTGACTGCAATTTACTGTTCTGTATACTTCATGTTTTTTCCTCTGTGCTCAGGCTTCTTCCCTTTTACTGGAACCATTTCTCTTTTAAGATATGTCAAAGCTACAGCATGATGCTGTCAGTGTGAGTCTAAACCTCTGTGATAGTTCTGAAGTCCTGCCTTTGGTTAGGGATGCAAAGTACTTCCAGCCCCAAAATGTGTTCTCCTTTTTACACTCTGCCAACTTGAGGAAGGGTCAAGAGTGCCTGAGCAGATCCCTGGAAGTCATGTGGCTTGGCCCTGTCAATCATTCTGGAAAACAACTCCTCTCTAGGGGAGGTGTCTAAAGAGAAAGACCAGCTTGAGACACCTTGTGATAAAACTAAGCTAAAGAACTCTGCAAAGCTGCTTGGAAAAGGGCTTTGTGTGTATGTGTGTACACACATGTGGATACTTGTGTTATGCACTTGTTTCAATCTGGCTGAAAGGAAGAATGGAAACTTGAGATAAGCGGTCCTTTGTTTTTCTGATTATCTGCTAATAGTGTGTTGGTTAGAATTCTAAGAGAAACAGAACCTATGGAATATACAAACAAGAGGTTTATTATAAGAACTGCCTCATATAGTCAGAGAGGCCAAGAAGTCCTGCTTGGCATTTGCTATCTGCAAGCCAGAGCACCAAAACTGAGATGTAAGGGCTGGAGTTATGGCTCAGTGGTAGAGCACTTGCCTGGTACCTGTAAGGCACCATATAAAAATAAGAAAAATTTAAAAACAAAGGCATTGTGTGCATATATAACTAAAAAAAAAAAAAAAAAAAGG
>NW_026000196.1:20952464-20954906 GCF_001458135.2 Marmota marmota marmota
AAAAAAAAAAAAAAAAAAAAAAAAAAAAAAAAAAAAAAAAAGGTCAATGATATCACTAGGTCAGAGGTCAGAGTCTAAAGGCCTAAACCAGAAGCACCCATGTTCAAGGGCAGGGAAAGTCAGAAGACAGATGTCTGTCTCAGATTCAACGGAGAGAGCAACTATTCCCTTTCATCATTTTGTTCTTTCAGGCCCTTGAGGATTAGCTGAGGTCCACCCATGTTAGGGAGGGCCATCTTCTTTATTTAGTTCACCAATTCAAATGCAAATCTTCTGGAAATACCTTTTTGGAGTTATACCCATAAATAATGGTTTGTCAGTTATCTGGGCATTTGTTAGCCCAAATTGACATATAAAATTATCGAGGAAGTAAAGGGAGATATTAGGATCAGAAGGTTATAGAGGAGCAGAGGAGGTGTCCTCAAGCTCACATCCCTGACTTTACCCAGAAGGCCAGATGAACCTCCGAGCTGAGTTGTAAGGTAAAAGGAGCTTGGAGGAGTTAGGACTCAGACTGCAGCCTCCTGAAGGCTGCATCAAGCTGCTGCCCTGAATCTTGGGGATGCAGATTCCAATTAGGCCTCAGCAGCTTTGCTGAGGTTGTGTTTCCTCTCCTGCTCTTTGCCTAGATGAATTCTGCACGGGCTGCTGAGCAGTGTGATTGGGGTTGCAGTGATATGCACATTTTTTTTTTCCAGCCTTCCAATGTGAGCTGCACTGACTCCAATTCTGTTAGGGAAGCTGAAGATAACTTGAACTTCTACTGAATTGACTCCTTTTCAGAAGTAAAGAACATTTAAGTAGATTACAATTTGATATTCTTGGCTATTTGCTATTGGATGGTGGAGGGATTGGAAGTAGTGAATAGTTGAGTTGCTTCATAGCATAGAAAATGGCTTGTTTCCGGCTCATCAGAAGTTCCATGGCTTTTGTAATATGATTAAGCAAGGCATAAATGAAGCATTGGCACATGTTCAATTCAACAAGACCCCTTTGCAAATGTATTATACACCAGGAACTGAGCTGTGTTCTCAGGATATTAAGCTGAAGGAAGCTGGCAACAGGATGCTAGCAATCCCTGAGCATCCCTGCAATAAAAGGAGGCATTTGGCATTGTGAGAACATAGAATAGGCAGCCATCGATGCTTCCAGAGGGTGGATAGATTTGAGGAACACTGTTGGGGGTAGGCAGCCTTTGACCTAAGCTTGAAAAAAAACCAGGTAGAACATGAAACAGAGGAGGCAGATGACCATGAACTCTGTGGCTTATTTGTGAAGTGGTTAGACATGAGGGGGGCCTCTATGTATGCAACTTTAAAGACAGACAAAGGGTAGAAAGAAAAAGAAAGAATATAGCTAGTTTTAGAATGGTAATCATACCAGCGACTGAAGGAGGGAGGTTGAACGGCTGTCATGGGTAGGAGTCTTGGGAACCTGGTGGAGACAGTACCTGATTGCCTGAGCCTGCCCTACAGAGGGAGAGGAGGGACAGGTGTGATGACTCTGCAGGAGAATTGACAGGACAAGGGGGCTGTGAGGGAAAGGAGGAGGTGGGCCAGGCCTTCAGTTTGGACACTAAGAGAGGATGACCCCTCTCACTGAAATAGAAGACACAGACAAAAGGTTTGGAGATGAAAAGGTTGTTTCATTTATCTAAAGAAAAAATGTATTTTAGAATAATTAAGCCAGGCATGGTGTTGCACACCTGTAATCCAGTGACTCGGAAGGCTGAGGCAGGAGAATCAAAAGTTCAAGATCAGCCTGGGCAACTTAGCAAGACCCTGTCTCAAAATAAAACATAAAATTAAAGGGCTGGATGTACAGCTCAGTGAAAAAGCATCCCTGGGTTCAATTTCTAGTACCACACAAAAATTTAATATTGCTGCAGTACAATGGTTGAAACTAAGAAATGAACACTGATACAATGTTATTATCTAAAATACAGATACTATTTAGATTATACAAGCTAAGGTGCTCAATTTTTAGTTTTCTGAGGTGAGGTGCTAACAGATGTACTTGGAGGCTCAGGTTCTTAGCATGCATAGTGAGACCTTTATCTTTTCATCAATGTTTGGCATTTTTGTTTTGTTTGTCTCTTTGGATGATATATTATTTATTTTTCAATCCACTTGATATCATTTTATTTTACAGTTTGCCCTTCATATCTGCATATTCCTCATCTGCAGATTCAGTTAGTCACAGATCAAAAATATTTTTAAAAATTGTGTCTATACTGAACATATATAGACTTTCTTCTTATCATGATTCCCTAAGCAATATAGAATAACAACTATTTACACAGTATTTACATTGTATTAGGTACAATGTGTAATCTAGGAATGATTTCAGGTATATAAGAGAATATGTGTAAGCTCGATAAAATGCCATGCCATTTGATATAAGGGAATTGAGCATCTGCAGATTTGGGTACCTGCGGGGGGG
>NW_026000196.1:20954931-20995249 GCF_001458135.2 Marmota marmota marmota
GGGGGGGGGGGGGGGGGGAGTGTCCTGGAATAAATCCCCTCAACATAGATACCAAAGGAATGACTATGTATAATCTCCCTCTCTCCACAGTTTGAGAATTTAAAAAGAAATCTGAGTTAAATCTGCTTACCCACATTGTGATAGTGTTTTCCCTAAAGCCACCTTTCTCATGTTTACTGAGTACTTCCTATGTACTGGTGTGGCATTGTCTTCCTGGTCATCACATCAATCCTGCAGGCAAAGGCACCCCAGCTCAGTGGGGTCCAGGGAGCTGAGAAGTTCAGCTAGCCACCAGTGCCGGAGCAACCACATGCAAATCCCACGTGCTCCTGTCAACTGTGTGCACAAGCATCTTGATACATTGTTGCTTTGTCCTCCTGTTTCTTGTGTGTTGTCTACTTTTATTCTTATTTGAGCCTGTATTGTATTCTCTTTCCCTTGTGATTTTGAAGGTAATATTCTCTTTATGCTTCCAGAAGTTCTTTAACTTGATGGAAATCCCCTTCAGGTTCTTATAAAATACCTCCACACTGTCTCAACTACTGTGGATTCCTGTGGTCCTCACTGGACTGGACTCAGCCTCGTAGTAGCTTTGGGAAAAATGTACCAACAACATGTCCTTTCCCCAAAACCTGTGCTTTCTATGATGCTAGAGTTGCACTTAGCTCTTGCTGTCTTCCCTTTCCTGTCGCACTCTACACATGAGTTTGTCTTCAGAGTTGGGCCTGGGCTGTTTCCTCATTCCTCTTTCCCTCTCTTTCTCTGAACCTTTCCTAAGTGTGTTCTTTAACCCTAGAGATTGTAAGTTCCATCTCCAATCTACAGTTCCAGTTGACATCTCCCTTCTGAGAGATGCACTGACCATTGGAAAACTTGGTTTGGACACACTGAATAAGGACAAAGGCTTTCTAAATGTCCTCCTCCACCACCCATGCATCCTCCATTCAGAAGGCAGAGTGGGTGTTTTCTGTTGTCAAATTGTGTCCCTTATTGGCTTAAGGGAACAGGCATTTGATCCATTGATGGATGGGAGTCCAAAATGTTAGAGAACATGATGCAGGACAATGGAAATTTCTATAAAAATGACAAATGAATATACCTTTTGATTCAGCAATGCCTTCAAGAATTTATCTTTTGCACATATCTGCATACAATGATACACACACATACATTCTCAGCAGCACTGAAATAGCAAAATATTACAGACAATTCAAAACTCCAAGAGAAGAGCAGAAAAAATAAACTATGGTATATCCACATAATAGAATACTTTGAAGCAGTTAAAAAAAGAAAGGAAATTAAATTGAGGAAGCTTTCCATATAATGATAAGAAAATGTCTCGAGAATATACTGTGACATGGAAAAGTAAGTTGAAAATAGCATTTTACTATATGCTGTCTTTTTTTATAGGAAAGGGGGAGAAATAAGAATTTCCTTGAGGATGACAATATATAACAACAGGGGAGAAGGAAGTCTGCTCATTGTATAATATTATGCATTTTGGTTTGATGTTGGAAACTTGTGGAGCATATTATTGATGTGTATGTAAGTGATGCATTTTCTGAGACTTTGTGAGGCTACCTTCCTTCACGACCCACAGCTTGTTTGAACATTCTCTGTTCAGACAGACTTGTCCTCCTCCTGAGACTCTGTGGATGCCCCTGGTGTCCTCTGTCATCAGCGAGCACAGAGATAAACGAAGCCTGTGGTCAGCCTAATTTCTTTACTGAGTAGCAAACCAGATTTTCTACCTGGATCCTCACTTTTATTTTTGTTTGTTTGTTTCTTGTTAAAATTTAAAAAATATTGCTGTGTTTATTTTATTTAGCAGAGAGGAAACCTATTGGAAGTGTAGGCACAAAAAAATTGGAAGAGGGGGTTATTATTTTTATTTATACAGGAAATCCACATTATTAAGCTTCATTTTGAAAGAGTTAATTACAGAATTTAATTTTTACAGGATTTGAGCAAAGTGTTAGAAATTAAATTATTTTGTTTCAACTCAGCCTAGAACCAAAGCAAAGTATTTGTCCTATCAAAGAAGGATTTGAACAATATTCTCCATGTCTTCTTCCCCTTTCTCAGCATCATCCAATTTTTTCATTTATTTGTATTTTCTCACACACCCCCTCCATCCCTCTTTTCTTTACATGAACCAACATTTCTTTCCCCTGAATGTCCCCCTTGGGTTCTTCTGTTGCTCTTTTTCATGCACAAATTGTTATCACTTCTGTCAGTCTGTCCCAATTCTGTCTATCACTACCTTTGACTTCCCTACCTTGTCTTCAGATTCTTCAACCTTCACTTGGTTCTTGTAATTTTTTGCTTCCATATTTCTTCATATTTTTCCCTACCATTTCTTAAGCTCTTTCTATATCCAGGACTTTTTCCTTATCACTTAACTCTATCCTAGGGTATTACTTTCAATACTTTTTCTGCAGGGTGGGAGGGTCAGTGGGCAGGTACTGGGGATTTAACCCAGGGGCACTTAAACCACCGAGTCACATCCCAGGCCCTTTTTAATTTTTATTTAGAGACAGAGTCTCACTAAGTTGCTTAGGGCCTTGCTAAATTGCTAAGGCTGACTTTGAATTTGTGATCCTCCTGCCTCAGCCTCCCCAGTTATGGGATTACCATCATGTGCTACCAAGCCTGGCACTTTACCTTCTATGCTAAAGGACACATACGTGCCCCATGAGAATCAGTGGTAGAAATTTCACAAAGCAAGCAAGCTACAAAAATGGGGCTGAGCCATGGAAACATCCTGACCAACAGAGTCCTCTACACCATGCAAGTGAGGGCATACATTCATACATTCAACTTCACAGTGACATCCTGCCAGGAAAACCAACAGCATTTTATATACACTTTGGAGAGTAATCCTTTATCAGATATATGATTTGTTGTTGGAAGACAACAAAAAATTAAGTAATATGAACTTTGTCAAAATTTTAGACTTTTGTGTACCAGAAAACACTATTATCATCAGTAGAATAAGATGTATAACTCACAGAATGGAAGAATGTTTACAAATCATAATCTAATGGAGGATCACTATCCAGAATGAATAAAGAACTACAACAACCAAACAACGGGAAACAATGCCTGCCCATTTTTAAATTGGATTTTTGTTTTTACTGTTGAGTTTTTGAGACACTTTATATATTCTAATTTCCATTTTTTTTTTTTGTTAGCTATGAGCTTAGGAAACACTTTCTCCACAGTCTGTAGCTTATAAATTCATCCTCTTCACAGAATCTTTTGATGAGCTTCAAATTGTCTCTTTTGGGCATTGAGTCTAAGAGAATTTGCCTCCCCTGGATTCTGAAGACATTTTCCATTTTTTTTTTTTAATTTTATAGCTTGTTTCATGCTTAAAGCTCTGAAGCATTTTGAGTTAACTTTTATATAAGTTATAAGGCATACTTTGAAGTTCATTTTTCTTTCCTGATGGATGTCCAATTAATTCAATACCATTTTAAAAAGGTTATCTTTCCTCCATTTAGTTGCCTTTACACTGTTGTAATATCAGTTGCACATCTTAGTATGGGTCTATGTCTGGTTTCTCTATTCTGGTCCATTGATCCATGTCTCTCTCCAATACCACAATGTCTTGATTATTGTAGCTATATAGTAAATATTAGTATTAAGTACATTGTTTCCTCCCACTGTATTTTTTAAAGATGTTTTAGCTATTCTAGGGTCTGTAGCTTCCCATAAAAATTTTAGAATAAGATTATCTATGTCTACAAAAGTCCTTGCTGGGATTTTAATAGGATTTTTTTTTAATGAATAAGTCAATGTTGAGAGGATTGACATTTTTTGTTTTCCAATACATGAATATGATGCATCTGTCTATTTATTTAGTCTTTTATGATTCCTTCATCACCATTTTGCACTTTTCAGCATATAGATCTCATCCAGGCTTTAACTGTATGTCATTTTGTTTAGGGTGATTGCAAATGTTATTGTAGTTTATGCATATTCATTGTTAGTATATAGAAATGTGATTGATATTTGTGTGTTGAACTTCTGAACTGGGACCTTGCTGAACTTTCTAGTTCTAGTTCTTTTAAATTTTTGTGTTTTGGCCCAAGATATGGTCTATCTTGTTGAAATCTCCATCTATGTTCAGAAAAATGTGTGTAATCTTCTGTCTTCTGATGAGCGATTCTGCCAATTACATCCTGTTGGTTAGTTGTGCTATTCAGATGCTCTATATTCTTGCTGATAATCTGTCTGGTAGTTATATCAGGTGTTGGGGGTTGTGCTGAAATCTCCAACTGGAACTAGATTTTTTTTTTTTCCTGTCAGCTCTATTGGTACATTGAGACTGTGTTGCTTGGTGTATTTAGGGTCATTAGGTCTTCCTGGTGCATGTTCTTATGTCTCATGGGACATCCTTTTCTGTTTCTGGGACTGATAAAAACATTTTTAAAAGTTTGTATGTCAATGCCCTTGAAATGATAAATGAATAACTATGACATTTCCATATAATGGAATACTGTTCAACAACAGAAACAATTCATGCATTCAGTGAGTAGTGTGATTCTTTTCTTTTCTTTTTTTTTTAAAAAAAAAAACTTAATTTAATTTTTTACACAAATGGAGCACAATTTTTGATTTCTCTGGTTGTATGTAGAGTCACACCATTCATGCAATCATATTTAATTGTTCTAAACTGATTTAGAGTAAGTTAAAATTCCAGAGTTGTACCTGGATACAGTAAAGCTAAAGACACAAAGGATCATAAACAAATATTATGCTCTTGTTGGCATATTTGTTTCTCAGAGGGGATGGATTTATAATCTGAAGTTACTTTATTTGTACACAAGTGTTGAACAAATAAGTAAATATGTTGTAGAGAATGGTAGCCAATTTCTTTCAGTTAGAAATAAGGAAACGGGGAAGTCCAAAATGAACCTGTGATGTTGCTTTGAGTTGGAGGATCAATATAGACTCGTGAGTTTGTGGTGTGTGTGTGTCTGTCTGTCCATCCGTCTGTCTCAAACCTCTCTACTGATCTCAACCAAGTTCTATGGTAGGGAAATACATGACTATCCTAGAATATCCTGTGATGACAAGTAAGGAATAGCTAAGATAAAACAAGTCAAGAAACACAATAAAAGCAGAAAAGGATGGGGTTACGTTGAATGAGCACAGTAATAAAGCTGAACTAGTTCTCAAGGTCCAAAGAATAATTACCAAAGAATTCTCAGTGAATAACTTGAGCTAAAAAAATATTAATGTTAGTATTGAAATATAATCTGAAGAATAAGATAAACACTCAGGAGTCCACATGACACAAAGGCATAACTGAAAACATAAATAAATAAAAGCAATAACTCTTCTTTACATAAGAATCCCAATTAGTAAATACAGAAGGAATATGGGATATATTACAAAATCATCATTAAAATGAATATATAAAAACTTAAGTAAACTTAAAACAATTTATCATTATACAAATAAAATTTTTACAAGAAAGATCCATTGGTGAATGCTGAATAGTGGGTAAATTTCTAATAGAAAGTGTATACTTTCCTAAGTATCTGTCCCCAAGTACTTAATAATTATGATGAAAAATATAGCATTTTATAGTGAAGGGCTCAAGTAGATGCTATCTAAACCATGTGATCAAAGTTAGCTGCATCAGCAATAAATAATCAATATCACTTGCCCACTTCCTGTGTGTCAAGGGCACATGCCACATTCTGGCTGGGCACAAAATCACGAGCCACTCAAGCAGGAACAAACTTTATTTCCAAAACTCCCGCAAAATGCCTCGCACGGGCCTTCCCCGGGACACACTCCTCCAACAGGAAATCCCTCCTCCGGAATTCCCTCCTGCCGCACTTCCCCAACCAATGGGAACTCTCCTGGAGCCCGGGGAGAGCTCCAAAGTAGCAGGCCTAGGCAGACAGCAGGGGTCTAATCTCCAATTGAATGCGCATCTTAACATAATCATTATCATCTCGATGGCTTGCTGGGGTCACCTTTCAACCAAAAATGCCATGTGTCATTCCTAATTGGCTATGGCTCTCAGCAGGCAAGTCACTTTGTTTCCTCCCCAATAATTAATATACTCAATCTAATCATGGGAAAACATCAGAAAACAAAAAAATTGAGGTACTTTATATAAAATACTGGTTCAGACTTTTCAAAATGGTCAGAAGTCTGAAAGGCAAGGAAAAACAGAAATTATCACAATTTGGGGAAACTCAGGAGACATGAGGACTGAACATAAGATATATCTGGAACTAAAATGAATGCAGTAGTAGAAAAATTGGTGAAATCCAAGTAAGTCTGCATTTTAGTTTTGAATTTGGAACCCATGTTAGTTTTTTAGTTTTGATAAATATTCTATGCTTCTGCAAGGTATTAACATAAATAAATCTGGGGCTGGGGATGTGGCTCAAGCTGTTGTGCGCTCACCTGGCATGTGTGCGGCCGGGTCCGATCCTAAGCACCACATACAAACAAAGATGTTGTGTCCGCCGAAAACTAAAAAAATAAATAAATATTAGAAAAAATTTCTCTCTCTCTCTCTCTCTCTTTCTCTCTCTCTCTTAAAGAAACATAAATAAAGCTGAGTGATAAATATATTGTAATTTTGTACTATTTTAACAAGTCTTTTCTAGGCCTAAAATTATTTTAAGAATATGAATCAGACATTACTTTTATATATTGCTGCATGAATACAAGAACAATGTAATTCCGCATCATGTATAACCAGAAGAATGGGAAGTTATACTCTGAGTATGTATAATATGACAAAATACATTCTACTGCCATGTATAATTAAAAATAGCAATAATAAGTAAATTAAAAAATATATCATCAGGTCACCTTGTGTATATGGTAGGGAAACAACTGAATACTGAATATATAAAAACCTAAGTATATAAATTTTTTTTAAAAAAATAAGCATACTTATTCTCCTTTTCTTGCATCAGTTATATTCCTGGGTAACCACACAGTAGATGAAAGGAAGTGTTACTTCACAAAAAGCAACCAAACAAATGGAAACAAGAAGTCTGTAGTTACTAGGAAGCCTGGCAAATGAGGAGCTTAGAAATAATCAGTCTCATCGTCACTGCAAGAGAAAAACTGAATAAACTGAAAATCAACAACTCTTCTTAGGCCTATCAGGGAATTGATGTCACAGGGAAACTCTTGCCCTCTGAATTGCAAAGATAGACAAGCAGATACTGAGAATCACAGCTTATCAGAAGAGGAAACTCAGGAGCAGGAAATGTGCTGGGGCCAGTATTAGGGTAGAAAATTTTAAACTGTAGTTGACAAATTGTGGAAGGCTCGAGGTAGACAAGCTTGAGAGTTAAAGAGTTAAAAGGAGGATCCAGTATTCAGTGGTCAGGTATAGGCACAGTTTTGTGAGTTTTACCTCCACGATACCTATAAAGTTCTCACAGTAAGAATTAGAGAAAAATTACCTTTTCTTTTTAAAAAAATTATTGGTGTTCATTAATTAGATATAGTTATAGGTTATAGTTTAATATTTTGATAGATACTTACAATGTGTTATAATCAAATTAGGATTAAAAGACCTATCCACATTCTCCAACTTTTAACATTTTTTTTTGTTTGTTTTGGGAACATTCAAAATCCTTTCTTATTGCTGTTTAGAAATATATAATAAAATTATTGTCAGCTATAGCTACTTTATTACACTATAGAATGCTAGAACTCATTCTTCCTGTCTGGGTGTATTTTGTGTCCCATCATCAACCTCTTTCTATCCTCCACTCCTTCCCAACCTCTGGTAACCACTGTGCTAATATACTTCCATGAGATCAGCTTTTTTTTTGATTGCACATATAAGAGAGTGAGAATGTGTAGTATTTGTCTCTCTGTGCCTGGCTTATTTCACTCAATATAATGTACTCCAGACTCATCCATGTTGCTAAAAATGACAAAATTTTATTTTTTAAAAAATTATTTTTTTATAGTTGTACACCATAACTTTATTTTATTTATTTATTTTTTTAATGTGGTGCTGAGGATCAAACCTAGGGCCTTGCATGTGTGAGGCGAGCACTCTACCGCTGAGCCACAACCCCAGCCCCCAAAATTTCATTTTTGTGGATGAATAATAATCTATCATATGCATTCTACATTTTCTTTATCCATTTATCCATCAATGGACATCTCAGTTTTTTCCACATCTGTGCTTCCACCAGAGGGAGAGGAAAACATGCATTTTGAAGCATGACCAGAATATTCTGTTATTAATAAGGCCTCTCCTCAATGGAAACTATTTTATCAAAGTCTAACTGACTTATGGGGAAGGAAGTATCCAAGTCTATCTCTCCCATACTTCCTGTCTCATACTGGGGGCAAGCAGAGTCACCAGGAAGCACTTAGGAAGGTCACAGCCCAAGGGTACGGTCCCACTAAAAGACTGAGACCTAATCATGGAACTATGGAGTATGTCTCTCTCCTCACACCATGACAACCCACTAGTTGGGTTCCTGTGTGACAACAGGAGATCACAATTCATAGAATGGCATGTCTCAGACCTTATTTAAGGAAAATCTCTAGCAGACCTAAGGAAAACAGGAAAGACAAAAACAACAAAATGGAAAGAAATTATAGCTTCTGGCACCTACAGCAAATGGTAAATGCTGCTAACTCCTATCGTGGTAAGTGTGAAACCCCACAGTGAAAGCTACTAACCTCAGTTCCTTTTATCTAGTACATCATGTCAGGCTTTTGACAACAACAACAAAAACTTCAAGGGTAATAAAAGAAGAAAAACATTATTTGAAGTGACAGAGCAAGCATCAGAACCAGACTTAGATAAAGCAGAGATTTTGGAATTCTCAGACTGATAATTTGAAACAACTATAATTAGTATACAGCTCTGTGGCAAAAGTGGTCAGTATGCAAGAACAGACTGGTGATGTAGGCAGAGGGATGAAAAGTCTAAGAAATAATTAAAAGAAAGTGGAAGAAAAGATATCCAAAGGAAATGGAATCAATGTCAAAGAGATACTATCTTCACTGCTGCATTATCCACAATAGCCTAGATAGGAAAACAACCTCAGTGTCCATCAGTGGATGAGGAGAAAAAGAAAATGTAGAATACTACACAGTAGAATACCATTCAGCCCTAAAAAGGAAGAAAACCCCATCAACTCTGACAACATAGATGATTCTGAAGGGCATAATGATAACTGAAATGAGCAAGACACTGAAAGACAAATGGCACGGGATCTCACGCAGATGTGCAATCAAAAAGAGTGGGACTCGTAGAGTCAGACAGCAGAAGTTAGAGGTATAGAATTCTAATCTCCACTAGAATTCTATACCTACAGTAATTATCTTTCAAAAATTAGAGAAATAAACAACTTTCCCAAACATAAATGAGGGAGTTTGTCTTGTGTCATAAGATCTTTGAAGTGGTGTACTGTATTTGAAAATGAAATTGAATTAGTGTTAAAGTTTATATTGAAAAATTTGGGCCAACAATCAAAAATCATTTAAAAGAGATATAGCATTGTTAATTTACAAGAGGAGAGAAAATTAAGTCAAATATGCTTAATTAAGTAAAAATTGCTCAACTAAAATGAGAGAAGGCCAAAAAGGTGTTAGGGAGGAAGATAGAAAACAGTAACAAGTATGGTCGCTAGAATTTCAAAAATCACTTAAAACCTCATTAGTCCAGTAATTCAATCCATAGAATTTCAGGATGGACCAAAAAATAAGACTCAACTATAGATTGTCTATCACTAATTGATTTTAACTGTAAATATACAGATAGGTTAAAAGTAAAGTACAGAGAAAGATATGCCATGTTAATACTAATCAAAAGAAAGCTGGAATGGCTATATTAATTTCAAACAAAGAAGATTTCAGAGCAAGGAAAGTTATTGGGGATTAAAAAGAGACATTTCATTATGATTAAGTTGATTAATTCAACCAGGAAAGTATCCCAATTCTTAGCGTACATGAGCCTAACAAAACCATCAAAATACATGAGGGAAAATCAGACTGACCTTCAGGGAGAAATAGATGAGTGTACTGTTCTAGTTGGAGACTTGAATACTCCTCTATCTGCAATTGACAGGTCCAGCAGGGAGAAAATCAGTAAGAAAATAGCTGAACCAAATAACACCATCAATCAACTGGATCTAATTGCCACTTACAGAACACTTCATTCAACAACGGCAGAATACACCATCTCCTCCACTTTGCATGCTAAGCTTCACCAGGATAGATCATATTCTGGGGTCATAAAACATGCTTTAACATATTTAAACATATTAGAATAACATACTAGAATAAATGAAAGCAAAATGATAAAGTATGTATTTTGCAGGTTTACAATGATCAACCAGGTAATGGATCCATTGAGTATCATTTGGTGACATGATAAAAATGAAAACCAGCCACAATCCTGTTGAAAGACTACACCATCAACTATAGCCTCATCAACAGGATTGAACCTGATTCTGACTGATTAGCTGGATTGAGCTCCTTGTTTGCAGAAAATGGATAGGTCAGAAAAACATGTTGAGTTGCCCAGTGAATTTGAAATTCAGGAAGTAAGAAACTTCATAGGTACAAAAGCTCTGATTCTTCAACAGATAAATTATGAAAAACAGAAGATGGAGGAGAAAGGGTAGAGGAATAATCTTTAGATTGAAAGATATTTAGCAAGTTGGTACAGTACACATAACTATAGTATAGTGTCTAGTACACACACTTGAATGATAAAACCATGAAGAAATGAAAGCAAAGTCTTCTTATAAAAGTTGGCATAGTTACATTTAGAGGAAGGGACTGGCTGAGATGGGGCATGGAGGAGGGTTTTTGGGGGTGGTTGCAAACTTCTATTTCTTGACCTGGGAGGTGAGGACAAAGGCATTTGTCTTATAATCATAATGAACTAATCTTTACATTTGTTTTGGTCTGGTTTTCTGTTTCATCTGAAAATACTAAGATAAATAGCAAATCAATTAATGTATACATAAATCTAAGAAAAAGAGTTAATGGGAAGTATGTTCTGGAATTTGAAAGAAAGAAAGAAAGTGCATTTAGGGGAAGAACTGAGATCTCCTTCTGTCTTGATTCCCTCTGTACAAATCACAGCCCCTTGACCATCAGCACAGAAGGCCCCACACAAAGCTTTCTGATTTATTTGACTTTCCAGCTCCAAGGTCAGCCACAGCCACCAGATGACAAAAGAGTGAATGTGACTGGATTAGCAAGCCACTGAGGTGTTCATCTTTAGATTAGGCATACAGCATCTGAGGAAAGAAAGAAGTCCAGGGCAGCTGGGATTCTCTCCTTTCTGTGTGTTCGTAGAAGAAGAGGAAAGGAGTTACTGTCATTTCCATTATGGTCTGTATCTCTTGTTGAGTATGTTTTTGGTCATCTTCCCTTTTGATAGCCTGACTTTTCTATCCATATTGTTGAATTAATTTCTTTAATTTTTTTGTGTCTATTTGTGCATAAGAATTGTCAAGTCATGCAAACTTAAAATTATCAGGTCATTAAATTTGAAGATCCCTGAATCAATCTGAGAAATGTCATTATCTTATCCTTATTCTGTGCTCACCGTCCAAATGCTTGGCTTTACTAATTATTACTTAAGCAGTATCCATTCACTTTTAAAAGGACAAATACAAATTAAATCTCAATTTGAAATTTAAACTGACTTGGTAGCTTCAGTTTCTTTAATGAACCAGCATTTCAGAGCCAAATTCTCAGAAGGAGTTTCCTGTGAGTGATTCTCAGGGTCTCAGCCCTGATCTCTCATGGCCAAATAAGTCAAGACTGGCTTGGGGTAGGGATTTGAAGGTAAACATCCTCTGCATAGGGGCTGTAGACTCAAATTTATCTTTTCTGCATATCAGTCACCAACATAGAAAATCAGTGCCATAATATCAGAGAATCATTGAGTTATAAGTTTTGAATACCTATCATCTATGAAATCTGAAATCTGCTAAGTCATGATACAAGAAAAGTATGATTGAAAACATAATTTTCATTAGCAGAATATTAAAACCACCACTGTGGAATCCCATAGTCATTCTTTCTGGAAACTTCAGCTTTGATTCAAATATTCTGACTACACATTCATAAATCTGAGAAACTATGAGTTATACAGTCATAACGTCTTAAAGATGCAGCTGGGGATGCTGGAACAGTATTTTCATGCAAGCTGAGAATGTGAAGATTGAGGACATGCTTGGCTATGGCAGGAATATCTCATTGTTCACAGAAGTCTTTTGGGGGACTCAGATATTCAAAGTGGTGAGAAGGAGGAAGAGACTAGCAATATATTCTGCGTTAGTCACATACCAGTTGCATAATATGGGTCAAGTACAAGATGTGGTATTATCCTAATTTTAGGAGTAAAGAAACCAAAGTTGAGAATGAGTTGATGTCAAAAGTCGACTGGTAGGTACCGGAGCCAGGACTTTAATACCACATCTGTCAGAAGCTTCTGTGAGTGTTATGTGTGTTCATGAAAGCTGTGAGACAGTTTAAAATGTTTTTATTACATTCTTTAAATTACACATAATAATTGTACTTATTTACCATGTGTGACATTTCAATACATGTATGTAACATGTATTTATCAGATCAAGATAATTAGCATATATATATCACTTTTGACATGTATGATTTTGTTGTTCTGGAAACATTCAAAATCCTACTAGCTATTTTGAAATATTCAATTAATTCTTGTCAATCAATCCTACTGTCAAGTTATCCTACTGTGCTTATAGAAATTTAGAAGTTATTCCTTTTATCCAACTTCACCCCTATCTTTACTCATTATCCATTATTTCTCCATTCCCCCTCTACCACACCCTTTCCAGAATCTGGTAACCATGATTCTATTCTCTAATTATTTGAGATCAATTTCAGAGAAGCTTAGATAGATGGTAATGACAGTGGTGGGGGAAAGATAATGGAGGAGTCTGCATCTCTCTAGCCAGGGTCCACCTCAGTTACCTGCAAAATATCCTAATCATGTGCGCCTACTCCTCATCTGGGCAGAATAGCAAGAGCGGGCTTTTAGCTAACTCATGGGGCTTGCAAATGGTCTTCTGGTGATAATCTGAGTACTTAAGTATCCACACAACTTTACTCGTCCTCTTCTCAAATCCCAGGGCTATTCTGGGAGAGGATATAGGAGTGGATCCCAAATTAATGGATCTGCACATAAGAATAACTTCCTGATCTTTAAAAACTCCCCAAGCTCTGTCGATCCCCAGGCCAGTTAAACAACAATCCCCAGAGGGATGTGGGGGATTACCACCATGAACATATTTTGAGCTCTCCTGATAATTGATTGTAGTAGGAAGAAAATATTGGAAGCCATAGGATTATTTTGTTATTTGTTAAGCAATGATTTCATTTAAAAACCACTTCTTCATTAAGTTCAAACCCAGATGAATGGAATCTGAAAGGATGCTTGGCCTGGATGCTCTTCAAAATCATGTTTAGACAGAGATAAAGTTCCTAGATACTCAAAGTAGGAGCTCCCTGAACTTCATATTCCTTTCCTGAGATATTGTGAATTATGTTTTAGGGCTTTTCTTCTTTGGAGTCAACAAATTGCCTATTTTTGCTTAACTAATGAGGTTTGGGCTTCTGTTATTTGCAAGAATTGACCTAGTTTCCCAGATTGCCCAGGACTCTCCTGAATATAGTTCTGGAAAATCTCATATCTCAGGAAACACTGCAGTTGCAGTAAAATGGAGATGGTCAGTTACTCCACTTGCTACCAATGTGTTCTGGCTATTTTGCTTCTGGATTTCTTGGTCAGTTACTCCACTTGCTACCAATGTGTTCTGGCTATTTTGCTTCTGGATTTCTTGGGATGTTCTCTCTTCCTTCTCCCAAATGGGTTCCTAAATGAACCACCATGATTAATTAACTTAACCACTTGGGATTCTGAGTACATTCCCCACATATGTTTTGAGATGCCATCCTAACCTTCACTGGCTTCCATTCTCACACATGACTCCTGCTTCACTTTTATTCTTTAACCAACACAACCCCTATACCCTAATTCACAAGCACCTCCAAGGCAGAATGACACTATTAACTCTGTCTCTGCAGATCAGATTAGGGGCAATTTGTGTGGCTCATAGTCATTGATAGCAGAAACATGAAGCACTTTCTAGCTATCATAGTCATTGATAACAGAAACATGAAGCACTTTCTAGCTATCTATTCTTACTCCTGACTTAGTATTCTTGTTCAAAGTTGAAGGTCACCTTCTAGGAAGTTAAGAAAGCAAAACAGTTACTACTTTAGGCTTTTCCCCCCCTTTATATACAGATTTTTCACAATACCTTATGTAACTGGGAGTATATCTTAAGGATTCATTAAAGAAAATGAATAACAGGAATCTTAATCTGAGGTGGATCTTTGTAGAGAGCAGGCTGTGCTTTACTTTGAGTTACTACATTCTGTGTCGATCACTAGTTTTCAGGTTGTGCCTAAACCTAAGTTACGCCACTTTGGAAAGCAATGGTTTGCCATATGCTACTTGCTACCCCATTTTGAATTCATGTGCTGAGGTGGAATGACTCTACCCTTTGTTTGTACAAGTGAACAAACATCATCTGCCTGGAACAACCATAAGTCACAACCTAAGTTACAATAAATAATTTAATCATGTTAATAAAAATGACCACCTATGGACGAATCATATTAATCAGAAGCACATGGATGCACGGGCATATTAAATTTGTATTGGAGAAACCTGACCCAGGATCTTATCAAACACATCAGACCACTGAATGATACAACCCCTCTCACTCATCATGAGTCTTGCCCTGGAAAACAACCACAGTAACAAACTTCTCAATCTCTGTCCTCAGGCTTCAGGGGAGTATAGTTTCTTCTGCCTATGTTGACCACCCACAGCCAACCCTAACCTAACATCTCGGGCTGACAGTCGAACCTGAAAGAGAACCAGCCATACATCTGGACTTGGTCTGGAATAAATTCCTGTGGTTTGACAGCTCTGTGCCCTGAACAAGTTCTTTCATTGGTTCCTCATTTATCTGACCACATTCAGTGACTCTTTGCACTGTCTCTCTCTCTGCCTTTGCTCTCAGTTCAGCCTCCTGACTCCCTATGGCTGCCTTAAGCCTTTCTCAGCCTTTCTGTAACCAATATATGTAATCATGTAAAGTGTGATGTGTGTTTGTCCATTGTTCTCTGTGTAGCTCCATTTTCCCCACTACCTATCAAGCGGTTCATTGTTACCAAACCTCTCACTTTAAATTCTAAAGAGATAGGTCCTACTTTATTTAATTCACATCCATAATAACTACCAGGGAAAATCTTGTCTTTCTAGACCATCCCTTAGGTTCCTGGCTGTTGTAGTAGTTAAATTCAAGCCATTACTGGTCCCTAATTCAGCAGCTGTGAACTAACTAGCAGTGGAGATCTAGACATGACTACCTACTGTACCCTCTCAGAAGTGTAGGCACAGCATTTTATCTTACAAACAATAATAAACTCTGTGACTGGCATACCTAAGAAGATGATAAAATCAGCATTGGATGAATCCACATAGATAATGAGATGCAACTCTAGCCTTTTAGATTATATATTACAAATAGCCAGAAATATTTGGGTTTGAACTTTAGCTTGTTTTTACCAGTTGACCTTATGCAATTTACATTATCTCTCTTGTTCTCATCTCTAAAGGGTAAGATGAGCATACTTGACTGTTGGGCTTGTCATGAAGATTGATTAATGCAGCCTACATGTGCACCTGGCACACAATAGGGCCTTCATAACTACCGGATTCTAATGTGGACTCAAGCATTTCATTCTCCTGTCTCTTTGTCCTCAGCCATCATAACGCACCATGACACAGTACAAGATGGGCTCTTCAATCAGCAATCAGCTCTCTTTTGGATGGAGCACAAGCTGGTTGGATTTGGGCATCCAGCAGCCCTCCATCAGCCCTGAGTCTCTTATGTAATCCAAGCACATGATTAGAGATCTTATACCTTAAACCTGAATCATCAATCTCAGTGCTAATGGAATATAGAAAAACGCTTTCCCCTGGAAGATCACTAAAAGGTCACAGGCTTGTTTTCCCCAGATAGATTTTCTGTCATATTATATAGTAATGTTCTGTTGGGTGGTGAGATTACTGTCCTCTTGAGAATAATAGCCATCTCTGTAGCTGTTACCCAAGTCTCCAGCTGGGCTGTGAGTTTCTCCAGAGATGACGTTTGAATCACTGGCCTTTAATTTTTAACTAGTTTTTATCTTAAAGGAACACAGATGAACAAAATCAACTTAACCCTATCCCTCTGTTTATGGCACATTAGCCATTAATATTTACAAAGTTCCTTTTGTGTTATTCTACTCTCTCCCTCAATCAGTTATTAATTCTTTATTTATATTACTTATTAATTGTATCCTTCATCTACAACCCCCTTTCCCATTCTGCGCCCCACCTTGGTCCTCGCAATGGGTACACATTGACATAAAGTCCTTTCAAAGCACTTTAACACATTCACTTAAACAAAAGTGTGATAAGAGTTGTTGTGTGTATATGTGATTTTTGCAAATAATGCTTGTTTCACTAACTACACGTATGTTGATATATGTAAATTCTAATTCGTTAACTTTGGTGCTGAGATCTGTACTATATGCACATATATCTATCACTATCCATTTCTGTAGGGAAGGCTATCCACATTAACGTCAGAGCCTTGCTCTCACAACTAAAGTCTCTTTTCTTTTTTCATGGGATATACCCTAAAGGAAGACTCCTGAGTCAGAGGTATACAATGATATAATTTTTCCTGAGTGCATTCCAGAAAGGCTCCATTAGTTGTTAATTCCCAAAGTTCACATACTCACTAGCATTTAAAATGGTCAAGTTTTCAGATTTTTGGTTCTATCATGTCAATATGGTAACATGATGCTTAGTTTTTTATACCTCAGATCATTAGCAAGGTTAAGCACACATTCATTCAGTTAAGAGATATTCTGCCTAGTTTTTCATCCAAAGGCTTTCTCATGTTTCTTGACCATTTTTTTTTGTATTGAATAATTGGCCTTTTCCTTGCTGATTTACAGAAGTTCTTTGTATTTTCTATATGCAGAATAAAGCAAAGCTCAATGCCATTAATATGTTAAGTTTACGTTTGCTAAATAGAAATCACCAGTTCTGAATGAGGCTTGTACATCTTCTTGTCCGACTTCTTCTATTAGCTTAGATTTACTTTCTTATGGAAACTAACCTATTTGACAGTATTTTTATGTGCATCTGTAAGGTAGACACATACATAACACATTCTTGGCTCTGCTGGATGGTCTAGGCTACTTCCATGGCTCCTGTCCTATTAGCATACTTTTTATTCAAATGGTTTTGTACTACGTATTATTACTACCACATCTTGAGCTTTATTTTTGGAATTTGTTTAGTAAGTTATGAACTTCTATAATCCATTTCTTAATTTTCCACAAAGAAGATGATTGCAAAAATAAAACCTAGCTATTAGAAATAATCTATTTATATAGATTAATACCTGGCAAGATTATTAAAAACTTTGAAAATACAATTAAAGAAAACATTAAATGTAGGAGAATTAACATGAATATATTGGATATTTTATTAAGGATATTTTAAATATGCAATATTAAATTTATATGAAAAATTCCTCTAAAATCAGAGTAAAGAAGGAAAACAAAGCATCTGTGTAAAAAAATGAAGTAGGATAACATCCACTAAGAGATATTAAAAACTTATAAAAGTGGGAAAGTAGAAGGACTCTTGGCATATGAGTTCCAGTCCACAGAATGCTAAGTGCCTAGGTGCAGTGAAGCCAAGGAATAAAACAGAGTATTTACTCCAGGGAGTAAGAGCATGAAGCTTTTATACCAATGAGAAAACAAACATTTTCAGAAATTAAAAATATGATGGGAAAACAAAATATTTTACAGAAAATAGGACAGAAAATAAAGAGTAGTTTCTTTCTCCTAAAGTCGTAAAACAACAAACAGATAAATGTTAAGAGAGAAAGAAAAAAAATGACCAATTTGCAATTTGGGAGAACAAATATCCATATAGCTGGGGTTCCAAAATGTGAGAACAGATAAAACAGAAGAAAGATAAATAACAAGAAAATAATACTAGAAAGAGTTTAGGCATTTGAGGGCAGGAGTTTCCAGATCAGAAGTTCCCACTGAATACCTGATACTAGGTATAAAAGGGAATTTCATGAAATAAACCACTGTGATATTTCAGAACACTGTGGAAAAGAGCCCAAAATATGTTCAAAACATCAGGAATATAAAAGGAGTCATTAAAATGTCCTCACACAGCAAATAGTGCCTTTACCTTGCTACTGAAAAAATATTTCCTCATAGACTTGTATATAACTTAAATAATCAATGTTGCCTAAGGATACAGTGAAAATAATTCTAGATAGTAGGGTCTTAAAACATATAGTTGCCATTGCAGTACATACTTTCTGAGAATTATTTGGTTACTGAAATGTGACATAATTTTTTTTTTAAAAAAAGAGGTTAGTATGATATCTTTAAAAAATTGGTAGAAGCAGCAAAAAGAATTTCTAGGATGATGATAAGAAAAATCTTGAGGATGGCAATAGGTATTAAGCCTTTACTAAATTCAAGATTCCATAGGAAGATTATCTGGGAAAAATGGGAAGTTATTAGTGGTTTGGAAATGTTAGGAAAAAGTGCCTTTCTTTGCTAGAAATTTTTTAATGTGGAAGGCTTGATCACCAGCCTGTGGTGCTACTGGGAGGTGGTGAGATCTTTAGGAGATAAGTCCTAACCAGACTGGAGGCAGACCCTTCAAGGGGATGCTCCCAATGACCTAACTCCTCAGGCCTTTCTCTTCCTGTCTTTTTGCTTCCTAGTCACCAGGAGGTGAACAGGCTTCCTCCACTATAATGTTACCTTAGGCCCAAAGCAATAGGGCTAAGCAGCCATAGCCCGAAACCTTTAAAAGCATGAGACAAAATAAATCTTGTTCCTTTTAGTTTGATTATCTTAGGTGTTTGTTGCAGTGATGGAAAGCAAATAACACAAGAGAAAAGTATTTATTTGATAAATTTGAACAACAATTTAATTTAAAGTTCATTGACAAGAATATTATGGGAACCAGAGACAATTAAACATAAAAACCTAGATGAAGTGGGAAGTTTTGTGAAAAAAAGTTAAAATGACAAATTTGATACCAGAAAAAAGAAAACCATTTCTTTTTAAAAAAAATTGTAAAGACTAATAACAAGTGAAAATACTAAAATTGATCAGATTCTTCCCTGCCCCAGAAGCTGCTGACACAGACAATATTATATCGGAAAATTCTACCAAAGTTCTATTTATGTAGCTCCTATTTTACACAATCTGTTGCAGAAAATAAGCTTCCAAACTCATTTTCTGAAGTCAGTTAATAACCTTCATATCAAAACAGAGCAAGTAAATTACCATCAAAGAAAATGACAGACCGATTTCATGGGTGAACATACATTCACAAATCAGAGATAGAATATTAGATAATGAAACCAATATTATTTTTTAAATTAATGAAACAAAGTGATTGTGTAGTGTTGATCCCAGAAAAGCAGGAGTGCCATCAGAGAAGATTCAACATCAAGATTATTTATCAGAAAATCTACCAGTGCAATTTACTATCTGAGTGCATGTAAAGAAGAAAATCACATGATTTTCTCAATACACTTATAAAAATCATATTAAAATTTTCAGTGTTTCTCACATTAAATGAGACTTGGCTAATAATCTGTAAGAACAAATAAGAGCAACTAGCAAAATTGCCATATCAATAGGGCACCGGTGTATAAAAAATGAATTTCATTCCTATAAACTAGTAACAACTGTTAAGGATATGTAATAGAACTGGGGATGTGGCTCAAGTGGTAACGCGCTCATCTGGCATGCACGGGGTGCTGGGTTCGATCCTCAGTAACACATAAAATAAAGATGTTGTGTCCACCGAAAACTAAAAAATAAATATTAAAAAATTCTCTCTCTCTCTCTCAAAAAAGACAAATAATTTAAAAAAGAATGTATAATAGAAATATTTAATTTGTAATAGAAATCATATTTATAAAATATTTAGGAAAACCTAATAAAAATAATTTATGAGATCTGCACGGAGGAAAACAATCTACCATTCTAAAGAACTGGATTTTTTAATTAAAGGTTTTTGAAATAATTATAGATTCACCTGCATTTGTGAGCAATATTATATAGAGGGCTGCGTATTCTTTGCCCTCAATTGTATTTGGTAAAACTGTTATAATACAGCCAGGAAACAGACATTGGCACAATCGACTTACCAAATTCAGATTCCCTAAATTCATCTCATTTGTGTGTGTGTGTGTGTGTGTGTGTGTGTTTAGTTCTATGCAATTTATCATACATGTAAGTTTATGTCTCTATGACTGTACTTAAGATACCCAATGGTTAAATTATCACAAGGGACCCTAATGTTGTCCTTATATATCCAGGCTCCTGCCTCCCCTTCCCCATTTCCCCTGCAGCTCTAACCATTGTCACCCACTTACATAATTTTGCCACTTAAAAGATGAGATATAAGTGGAATTGCACAGTAGATAGTCTTTTGTTATTAGTTTCCTGGATTTATCCAAGTTGTTGTGTGTTTATCAATAGGACATTCCTTTTTATTGCTGAGTAGTAGTCTGTGGTATGAATATAATAGTTTATATAACCATTTGCCCACTGAAGGAGAGTTGGTTTGTTTGGGGCTATTAAAAATAAAATTACTGTGAACATGTATGAACATGTTGTGTAAAGATGAGTTTTCATTTATTTGGGATAAATGCCCATGAGTGCAATCACTGGGCCATGTGGTAATCACATATTTGTTTGGTGTGTGTGTGTGTGTGTGTGTGTGTGTGTGTGTTTTGCAGGGGATGGAACCTGGACCTTGCACATATTAGGCAATCACTATACCACTGAGCTACATGCCCACCACCATATGTTTACTTTCATTAAAAATTCCAAACCAGTTTCCAGAGTACCTGAACCATTTTACATTCTCACCAATGATGAAGGGTAGCTTTTTAAATATAAGCACAAAAAAAGTTATGTTAAAACTATGTGAAAGGGTAAAAATATAAAAGCACTTCTTACCTCATTTCTAATTACTGCAATTAATGACTGCCAACAGTTCCTTGATTAGCTTCCAGAGTTATTTTACTCAAATGGAATCATATTATATGTGCTATTAACTTCTTTATGAGTGGCTTCTTATATCTTTTCTATATGTACATAACTATCCCATTCTTTGCAAGGCTTCATAGCATCTAGTTTGTGGATATGTCATCTTTTATTCAACTTGGAGTTTAACAGGCTTTTATGGAGTTTCTTGTTCTTTTTGTTAATAAAACCAATACTATAATAAACATTTTAATCTACATTCTAAATGCATGCATTACTGTATACTGCAAGATATATTATGAATTATTAGATTAAATAGAATGCAAATTAAATCTTCTTTTTAAATTTTTTTTTAGTTGTTGATAGACCTTTTTTAAATTTATTTATATGCTGTGCTGAGAACTGAACCCAGTGCCTCACACATGCCAGGCAAGTGTGCTACCGCTGAGCCCCAGCCCCAGCCCTGCAAATTAAATCTTTTCCTGATATTCTCAAACTGTTCTCCTAAAGAGTTGCCCCATTTACACTCTCCACAATAGTGTATAGGAATAAATCTTTTCTTAAGCCCCTTAGACTCTGGACTTTATCAGAATTTTTAATCCTTACTAATTTGAAATACTGAATATAAAATCTGCTATAATTTGGAAAGGCCCACTGTTATAGGCTTGGTCCCCCGCTGGGTGCTATTAAGAGGTGGCCTAGGGATCATCTTTTGGTCATTGGGGAAATGCCCTCAAAGAGGATAGTGGAACCTTGCCTCTTCCTCTCTGGCTATGTGGTTTTGTTCCCTTCCTGTTCCCACCATGTTGGCCTGCCACAGGCCCAAAGCAAGGGGTCAGTAGACCATGGACTCCTGAATTACAAGTTTAAATAATCCTTTCTCTTTATAAGTTAATTACTTCAGGCATTGTTATAGAGACCAACAGTCAACTAACACAAATCTTAAATTAAGTCAAGGTAGTGTTGAAAGATCATATTCTGAAGTCTCCTTTTCCTCCAATCACATAGATAAAATATATAGGGAAACAAAATTTTAAAAATGTGCAGCCAGGCTGCAAAGCAGGAAAATCACATCTGAGAAACCTAGAAAAACAGAAACTAGAGAGCTGATAGAAGGCTCTGGCTCCTGGGAAAAATGGGACATGAGCCATGTCAGTGCTGTGGAATAATATCTTCATAGAGCTGAATGTAAATAACTATCAAAATAGAATTCTATATACAGTTACACTATTTTTTTTTTCAAGGAATATGGGAAGAGTACAAGCCACAGCATCATTTTTTAATCTCTCCTGATTCCCCATGGGTACACAGAAATGGGGATAGCAATACCTCATTTCCACAGACAGCCTCAACAATAGAGCTAGATAACCCAGCATCCCTAAGAAGTCCAGAATACAAGAAGGAAACACTGACCTCCCAAAGGCATGTGTAGCTTGGGTGTCTGAAAGTTCTGAGACCTTCAGTATAACTATAGAGAGGGTTGTTAGCACATGCTTGCCATGCATGATGCCCTTGGTTCAATCCCCTGCATGCATGTGCACACACACACACACACACACAAAATTAAGGCAGGGCCAATTTTTATGGGCAAGGAAACAGTACTTAGAAAGGGCTCCTGCTTGGAAGTTAATGTTCTGCAGTTGCTGTCTAGATTCTTTTTCTTTACAAATAAAAAAAAAGTTTTTTGAAGTGCAGGGGATAGAACCCAGGGCCTTGTGCATGCTAGCCAAGCATTGTACTACTGAGCTACACCTCCAGCTAAAGATTTATTCTTAAAGATTTTATCTTTGAATTTGCCCAGTGAGACAACAGAGCATACACCAGCACTTGGAGGCTCAGCTTCTGTGTGATTCTATGTCTTGCTGCCTTTCTAGATGATTTCTCATCTCCCACTACTCAGCCTCTGCCTAACAACCATAATTACCCCATGGGACCTGAGGGAGAGTTCTAAATATGTGCACTCCAGGTGGTGAACTGTAAATTGAGGTTCCAGTGTCTATGACAGTCTGTTTGCACTCAGCCCACAAGTATCTCTGTGTGCAACCAAGAGTAAAAATAAACAGCAGGTAAAAAACACCATTACAAGTTGGGAGAAAAACCACAGAAGACAAGTTTTATCTTTTGTTTTCTTATGATTTCATTTTCCACAGGGCCCCTCAAATTATGTGGCAAGCCTGGTGATGGTTTCTTTCTGGAAATTTAGAAAGGACAACTTTTGAAATCAACTGGAATTGGGAGGGGTTTTCTTACCTGTAAAGCAAGTGAGGGCCGAAAGGTCTCAATAAGGTCTCAGGGGGCCAGAGTAGAGTAGGTCCTGCAAACTCTCAGTGGTAATAAACCAACCTCTGTTGTAGAACAAAGCTCCACAGTGAGAAAAAATCACTGAGAAGAACATCCAAATTTAGTTGCATAGGGACAAAAGAAAAAGAGAGTCCTAATACAGGTTTGGGAAGGTAGTATGGTTTGAATATGGTTTCTCTTCTCCAAAATTCATGTTGGAGTTTAGTCCCCATTGTGAAGATCAATAGGGTGGAAAATTAATCCATCAGTGATGCTTAAAGGTGGAAGTCTTTGGAAGGCAATTAGGATTAGGTAGGGTCATCAAGGTGGAGCCCCCATGATAGAAGAGATAGACCAGAGGATGAACACACACACACACACACACCCCTCTGCTCTACCTCAGGATTCTGCCTGCAAGAAGGCCATAACCAGATGTGGGCAATTGACCTCAGGCCTTCAGAACCATGAGCCCCAAATAAAAATCTTTTCTTTATGACTTACGCAGTCATGGTGGTGTGTTATAAGCAATAGAACAGACCAAGATAGGAGGGGAACAGAGTCAGACTCAGAAAGCAAAATGCAATATTTCCTAGCATTTCTCAAAAATAATAGCAGTGAGGATTCAAACAAAGAAGCAGTGAGTGAGCTCGTATGCACATATGTATTTGCGTGTCTGTGTGTGTATGAGGTCAAATTCTGGGAGGTGGTTAAGCAGCCTTTGTCAGACTACTCTCTTTGCCTCAGATTCTGGAGTCTGATATTCCTGAAGGGCAGTTGGGAAAGGAAGAGGTCTGTACAGTGGAGGAGCAAGAACAAGCTGGAACTCAGGAGCATGTGCTGGAACCTTGTAAAGACGAACTGAAACCTGTATCAGATCTTGCTACCACTGGTATGGGCAGTTCTGGTGTTCTAAGGCAGCCATGGCTCTGTCATGGAGCAAAATTCATACTTGGCTCAGACACCGCAGACATGCTGGGGAACGCAGAGTCTAGTTTCTGCTTCATGCCAGTATGCATGAGCTACCACATGGCTGTGGTTTCACTTCCTTCTTCCAAACCTCCCACAACAATCTCTCTATTCTAACAAATGGAAACAAAACCAATATAAGTTAAGGGATTTGTCAAGGAGACTCGTTACAAAGCCTCCACAGTCCTGCAGAACTCAGTATGATGGGAGAAAACCTGCTAAATCATGCCTCCTCTGGAAAGATTAGCACTGATTTCATGTAAAGTCAGCAACAGAAAAGGAAATAATCCATACAGAGTTTTTAATAGAAAAAAGAAATTAAAAAGAAAGAAAACAAAAGATATTATAAGCATGCCAGATAGATATTTTACTCAAAGGATTAGGAATATATCAATAGATGAAATCTATATCCTGCTATTTTAAAATAATTTATTAAGAAAATGGATACAAAAGATGAAGTAGCATAAATTAGTTGTTAGAACTCAGGAATAAAAGGAGTTTAAGGATAACAGCATCTTATAAATAAATACAAGACAAATTCAAATAATCATAATAGGAACCAAATAAATGAGAAAATACACTCCATTTAATTACAATGGGTCAAAATGCACTCTACTGTCATGTGTAACTAATTAGAACAAATAGGAAATATGTAAAAACAAAAGAATAATCATAATAGGGAATGTCTTAAAAATGTAGAAGAGAAAGCTAATATTTTTCAAAGAATATATATATAAAGAATTTGAATGAAATTTTAATAATGTAAAAGACTACTACTACCACTAATTACAAAAAAAAAATTAAAAAACCCCAAATGCATAAAAACAAAAAAAGCAAAATACAGATCAAAGGGGAGATTTAATACAAGGGAATGAGACAAATACTAAGAGTTGTAATTTTTAAAATATTTTGAAAACCAAAGGTTTGAAAACAAAGAATAAAAGATATTTTGCATACTTGGGAAGGTCACCGGAAAACAATCAACAACACAGTTCCAGGACTGAATTTTAAAGAAAAAGAAAAATTTGGGTATTCAGGAAAGAAAGAATATCCAATAGGAGAAATATATAAAAGAAAAAGAAAATGATACTATCATCAGACCTTTTAAGAGCAGAATTTTAGGCCAGAAGAAAGGAATACTATACTTCAAGATATTCAGATTTTTAATAAATGAGCCAAGGATTTTATATCCAGGCAAAATGACTTTGAAGTATAAAGGGAGCAAAAAGTCATCAATATGCAAAACGTCAGAGAACATTTTCTAGGAAACTTTCCTAGGAATGTACAGAGAACAAGCTTTAGACAGTGAGATTACTGAAGAGACATTGGCACAAGGACTGTGGTAAACATTAAATGTATATTCCTATGTAGAACAAAGATTAAATATCATATATGGGCATAGAGGAAAGCATGTATGTGATAGCTGTATGTTTGACAATGGACGTACAATTGAACTTTTTAAAAAGAGAGAAAATGAAAAAGAAAAACATCCCAAACCAATTTTAAATATTTATCTGTAGTCCTTTTGGTGACAATGATGCCATTGCTAGTCTGGATATGCTTTGATTGTAATATGAGATAAAATAAATGAGAAATAGATGTATTGTTGCAATTCAATTGTCCCAAGAACTGTTTTAGAACGAGGAGTTTTATGAACCAAAATTTAAGAGAGAAAAGCTTTAGAAGTAATCTGTAATTCTGAATTTAACTCTGAGTTACTTTATCATAAATAGAGATGAATGGACACATGGATGGATGGATGGATGGACAGATGGAGAGATAAATAGATTGTCTTAAACCTGTCCACCAAGGAGGCCTAAAAATAACATTTACAACCAAAAGACACCAGAGTTTCTTAGAGAAATGGTTGAAATAGCTTATTCCAGGGCTAGGACAGAAAATGTAGGAGATGAGCTCAGGATATTATATTGTAACAGAGGACAGGAGCATCGACATTGGAGGACTGTGTTTAAAGGACCTGGGAGTTCCATCTACAGAATCTCCATTCACCAAAGACTGGGAAATTTGAGCATCAGTAATGATGTCTGTAATCAAAGCAGACTAAACAGGTGAGCTCACTATTAGTGCTCACAGATGTACACCTATTAGTATAGATCCATCAAGATAGTATTAAATGCACAAGAGCTGGTTTATTTTTTTTATTTGGAATGAAATGCCCATGTGGGAGAAAATAGGAAGCAAGCCCAAGATGTGTGGGAAAGTTATCAGACTTCAATATATATGTGCTCCAATTGGAAGAAGGAGGAAGATGCCTGGGTGCAAGAGTCCTAGACTACCAGTCAAGAAGGTTTGGTAGGAGCATTGGGAACCAACTTTGAGACAAAGTTGGATGTCAAGGGAGTTCGGCATCTCCCAGGAACTGATGTCTCAGGAACATGAAGCAGGATGTCATAGGCATGGCCTCAGCACAAACAGGGAGAGAGATTTCATCACTCTGTGGCTGGGTTGAATATGCAACCTGATGTCGGAGGTCTGCCTGGTTGTACACATACACACGCAGGTTCACACACACACAGTTTTAGTTAAACTTATACTATACTAAGGAGCCAGTTTGTTGTTTTGAAATCTTGTAAATAAAAGAAACATCTGTCCCGCTTTTATATGCAAATACCACTGAGAAACTAAATGGCAGACATGGGGATATATTTAAAGGAAGAAAGAGTTACAGAATTGGAGCATCACCACTTTTCAGTAGTTACAAATTAAAGATCTAAGCACTGCCAACTAAAAACCTATGGCTGCTAGATACAAAAAAAGTGATATAAGTAGACATTATGTGCCTCTTGACAATGCATTCAACAGCATCAATGAAGTAATCTTCCTTCCAAAATGAAATCTGAGTGAGGTTAAGTTTATAGATTCAACTATTGATTGCAGGAAACCTAGAGGGCCAATAAAAATTCCACACTATACTATGGGAAGACCATCAGCTGAATCTTAATTCTACAGTTGATTTCTTCCATGAAATTATTAAGGTTAAAAAGATACAGAGGCGTAAAAGGCATATTTTTAAAATCAGGCTGACCTAAATTACAATGTTCAGGGCTTCTCACTTGAAAGTCACAAAATTATAATAAAAAGTAATAAGAGATTTCCTATAAACCCTGGTGTGGCAGTTACTCTTGTTAAAGGAGATTGCTGCCTTTCTTGGGAAGGAAACTTGAGCCTTCTGAGGTGCCATCCTATGGTCTCATCCATGGATGGTTAAAAGGACATTCATCTTATCATACACCCTTAGGTGACATATTTCATCTGCACTGTTTTCTGTATTCATATGAGTGATAATAACAAAATCAAAATATTAATGGAAAACAGAGACATCTATAGACATATAATAACAGAGCTTACCTATGAAGACACTGAAATGAATACTAAGGATGTATGTTCATAAGAAGAGTAAACATAGAAGGAAGAAGGAACAATGTTGATAAAATTAAATACTGCCTACCTAAATTATATTGGCAACCTTAGCTAAACAGTAAGTATAAAAAGTAACTCTCAAGAACTACTTACATTTATTGTAGTTTGTAATCCTGATAATTGCCATTCTGATTGGGGTGAGGTGAAATCTTAGTGTAGTTTTGATTTGTATTTCTCTAATTGCTAAAGATGTCGAACATTTTTTCATATGTTTGTTGATTGATTGTTGATTGATTATTTCTTCTTCTGTGAAGTGTCTGTTCAGTTCCTTAGTCCATTTATTGATTGGGATATTTGGTGTTAAGTTTTTTAAGTTCTTTATCTTGGAGATTAATGCTCTATGTGAGGTGCATGTGGTAAAGATTTTCTCCTATTCTGTAGGCTTTCTTGTCGTGGTATTGATTGTAATTATCAAGAATACAAATAACAATAAATGTTGGCAAGGATGTGGTGAAAAGGGTACATTCATACATTGTGGTGGGAATGCAAAATGGAAAGTGGTATAGAGATGCCTCATAAAACTTGGAATGGAACCATTATTTGACTCACTGCTTGGTTTGTACTGAAAGGACTTAAAAGCATCATACTATAGTGATGCAGCTACATCCTGTTTATAGAGATCAACTCAAAATAGATAAACTATGGAACCAACCTAGGTGCCCTTCAACAGATGAATAAAAAATGTGAGATATATATATGATGGAATATTACTGAGCCTTAAAGAAAGATGAAATTATGGCATTTGCTGGTAAATTGATAGAGCTGGAGAATATCAACTAAGGAAAATAAGCCAGTTCCAAAATACCAAAGTCCAAATGTTTTCTCTGATATTTGGATGCTAATTCACAATAAGGGGGTGGATAGGGAATAATAGAGTTACTTTAGATTATTAGGTAGAGAGGAATGAAGGGATGGGAGAGGGCATAGTGGTAGAAAGGATAGTAGAATGAATCAGACATTATTACTATCTATCTATCTATCCATCCATCCATACAATAAGTGTGATTCTATATCATGTACAACCAGAAAAATGAAAAATTATATTCCATCTATATGTGATGTATCAAAGTGCATTTTATTGTCATGTATAACTAGTTAGAATAATAAAAAAGAACCACTTACAGGGAAGATGGAGGAAACACACACCAAGAAACCTTCTTATTCCATGGAATGGGAGTAGAAATCCTGAACAGAACTCATGGGCAGCAATTTGGGAATTTGGAAAAATAAATATCAGTAACAATATCAGAGAAAACTGCCAGAACACAAAGTATCAATGAATTGCTGGTGAGTTTAGCATTATTTTCCTTGAAAAATTTCCAGTCTGAATTCCATGCAGTAAGAAAAACTAGAATTGTGCACTGTGGTGCAGAGAGTTCCAGCAAATATACTAAAGTTTAGACTGAAAGACCATAAAAGAGAAATAGAGTGAAGGAAATCCCTCATTTTTTCCTTGCGCCCTGCCCCCAGGCAATTATGTAATGGGGGAAGCAGTCACAGCAAAAGCAGCATCAGTGGAAACTTGAAGGAGTCAGATCCTCAAAAGAAGGAAATTTTTTTCTAATGTTTGTTTAACAACATCTTCAAGAGAGCAGAATCATGCCTATAGTCCCAGCAGCTCAGGAAGCTGAGAAGGAGGATTGCAGATTCAAACCATCCTCAGCAACTCAGTGAGGCCCTAAGTAACACAGTGAGACCCTGTCTCTAAATAAAATACAAAAACAGGCTGAGGATGTGGCTCCCTGGGTTCAATTCCTGGTACCAAAAATTAAACAAGCAAACAAAACCCAGAATCAACCCTAGAAAGTTTTTTTCTCCCTTTGGTCTGTGTGCTCTAGAGAATTTGTAATTGTGAAACTGAGTAGCTTCTGTGTAGAGGAACTTCAGCAAACCAGAAAATACTACAGATAGAGCAGAGTAGAGCTCAGAAAATTACCCATAAAGTTGGACTGGATTCACATTCATGGATCTGATGTTAATCAGCATAAAAGACTAAAAGAGCTGAGATGACCAAAGACCTGTGCCCAGGCCCTTGACAGAACACTGGATGGGACAGATCAAGGACAAATCTGAATAGCACCGAAGAGCTTAGAAGAATCTGTCGGATACTGTAAACACAGCTTATAGACAACTAAAGCATAAAATATTCTTCATAAGATTTACATAAGAGGACTGGGGGTGTTGCTCAGTAGTCACGGTTATCCGGCATGTGTGAGGCACTAGGTTTGGTCCTCAGCACCATATAAAAATAAATAAATAAAATAAAGGTATTGTGTCCATCTACAACTAAAAAATATATTGAAAAAAAAAAGAGTTACATAAGAACCAGGATCTCACAACCTAATATTCAAAATGTGTTAGCATATAATTCTGCTTCTTGAAATTACATTTATATAATTCAATCATAGTAAAACTATGATGTTAAAATTCAAGATAATATACTCTTTGAAGAATAGAAACTGGAATGTAGTAAAAGAAGGGCTTTTGGGGTGCCAGCCATTTTCATTTTCTGGTTTTTGTTTTTTATTTTTTCCGTACCAGGGAATGCACCCAAGGGCACTTTACCACTGAACTACAATATCAGCCCTTTTTATTTTATTTTGAGACAGGGTCTCACTAAGATTCTTAGGCTGGTCTTGGGCTTGAGATCTTTCTGCCTCTGAGGGACCTGGAATTGCAAGCATGCACCACCACACTCAGGCTTTTGTGGTTTTTGATGCAAGTATTACAAAATTATTACTTGATTATACTTCAATTTTTAAAAATCACAAAATGAAACTTCCTGCAAATGAAACATCAAATTAGATGGCCTTGCCAGTTAATTTTTTCTCATTCCTCATTTCAGGAGGAAATAACACATCTAACACAATGCTTTACACAAAGTCCTTCATAGTATAAGAAAATGGGAACTAATTCCGAACTCCTTTTAGGAGACCAGAATAATCTTGACAGCAAAACCTTCCAAGCTTATTATTAAAACAAGAAAATCTCTGGTATTTCTTTCATAGATGTAGATGTTAAGTTCTAAAGAAAAGATTCACAAAACAAATTCAACAAAACACTAAAAAAAATACCAATACAGTAAAACCAAATGGTTTATTTTTCAGGACAACCAGATGGGAAAGAATTAGTAAACAGTGTGTCTGTAACTCACTCCTCCCACTTCTCAGGCAGTTTTAATCCTGATCAAATGCCTAGCAAAGAGTGGTTGATGATATGTATAGCTATGAGATAAATAAGAATTCACTAGGAGTTGCTAGGTACTGACTGCTGAACCAGGATCACTTTTAATATGATATACCTGGTTTATCTATAGTATTTATTATAAATAAATCTGCAATTGATGGGCTACAGATCTTCACGGAATAATAGTAGTTAGTTACATAGGCAGAACAGGGCTGTCTGACTTGCAGGATTATAAAGACTGATGATAACCAAACTCAGCCACTTTCCTGTACTTTGTTCACTATGCAGTTAGCACTCATCTCTCTGAAAGCAGAATACACAGTGGGTAGGAAGAGGGGACTCAGGGAGCTGTTTCTGAAGAGCTCAGTGCCTCCCAGACACAAAGGCAGCATATGGTGCTGCTCTGGCTCCACATCTTCCACTAATCATCAGTAAAGTTTGGTGCTGAACAGGTCTTGAATTTCACATAAGTCCAACTGATAATGTGCGTGCGTGTATTGTATGTTAACAATTAAAAGTGATATGCCTTCAACATATTAAAAGAAAAAAGGAGAAAGAATATCACCTTAACAGATGCTTAAAAAGTTATATAATTCTATACACATCCATTTCTATCTGAATAGGAATAGAAGGAAATTTCCTTCTTGTGAAAGAATTATCTAAAAAAAATAAAGAAAAAATAGAATCACATACACATACACATGAATAATACTACAGCTAATATTTTACTTAATGGTTGCTGTGAATTGCATTTTGTTTCTCCCAAATAGATATGTCGAAGGTCTAATTAATTACTGGGACCTGTGAGTATGACTTTATTTTAGAAATAAGGTCTTTGCAAATTTAATCAAGTTAAGATGAGGACATTAAGGTGGGTCCTAACCCAATGCAACTGATTTCCTTTATAAAAAGAGGGGAGTCTAGGCCTAGACAGGCAAGGAGGGTGATGTGATGGCAAAAGCAGAGGCTTGGAATGATGGAGCTGAAATCCAGGAGCAGACAGGATTGCCAGCTACTGGTAGCAGCTAAGAGACCAGGAGGAACACTACTCAGAGTTGCACAGGGAGCACGCTGACATCTTGGCTTCAGACTTTTAGCTTCCTGAACTGTGAGATAACACATCTGAATATTTTAAGTGAACAAAGAAATTAATGTAGTGGTGAATTATTGAAGGCTTCTGCCTGAGACTAAGAATGAGACAAAGTATTGTGCTATCCTTCCTACTCAACTGAGTTTGATGGCCCTAGCTAATATCATAGTTAATGAAATAGGTCAAGAAGAAGAAATGGAAGACTCAGAATTGGGAAATCAAACTTATATAAAAACAACTAAAATTAATAAAAGTGTTCAGAACTTCACTGAATACAAGATATGCAAATATTCCATATATTCATGTATATGTAACAGTTACAAATGAATTTTTTAAAAAAATTATCATTTTTTGTAGTACTAAAAATTGAACCCAGAGTGCTCTACCACTAAGGCTACATTCCCAGGCCTTTTTATGTTTTTCTTTTTAATTTTGAGACAGGGTCTCACTAAGTTGCCAAGGCTGGCATTGAACTGTTGATCCTCCCTCCCTCAGCCTCCTGAGTCTCCAGGATTACAGGAATGTACTGCTGTGTCAAGCTAAAAACTGTATTATTTCAGTAGAATCAAAATACATCAAATGTCTACAAATAATCCTTATGAAAATTTCCCCAAATATATATATATTGTAAATTATAAAGTATTCTTGATAAAAACTAGGGAAGATAGAAATAAATGGAAGAAAACATTATAGATTAGAGATCTCAGCATGATAAAGACATTAATGATCCCCAAACTGGACTAAAAATTAAATGGAATCCCAGTAAATTATAATACTATAAAAATTAATGGGGCTGGGGATGTGGCTCAAGTGGTAGCGCGCTCGCCTGGCATGCGTGCGGCCCGGGTTCGATCCTCAGCACCACATACAAACAAAGATGTTGTGTCTGCCGAAAACTAAAAAATAAATATTAGAAATTCCCTCTCTTTCTCTCTCTCTCTCTCTCTCCCTCCCTCCCTCCCTCCCTCTCTCACTCTATCTTTAAAAAAAATTAAAATAGTAAGAAAACCTCAGATAAACTTGAATAGAAAAAAATGACAAATTTGTACTACCAGGTATAAAGACCTATCAAAATGCTATTGTAGTTAAGAGAGTGTAATATTGATTCAAATATAAATAGATCAGACCCACATGTGTACGGTTATCTGATACACAAAGGTGAAATAACACTGAAGGGAGAAAAATGTCAACTTTTCATTAAATGGTACTGGGTAAACTGAATAAAATAATAAATCATATAAAACAATGAATCTCTATTCTAGCCATGGCACACATAAAATTTAATTTCATATAGGTGAAAAATCTTAATGTGAAAGGTAAAATCAGAGACCTCTTAGAAGAAGGATAATGTATTCGTGACTTTGGGAATAGGCAAAAAGATCTAAAGTAGGAGGTATAGAATGTAAACTAAGGTTGAAAATGTTAAATATATGATGATAATCGTAAAAAGGATGGGAAAGGAAAATGGAATTTTATTATTATTAGGATTTTGAAGTTTACAGGAAATAGTACAGTAGTAAATGCAATAGACAGGCACAAGTTAATAATGCATATTGCCATCCCTAGAGTGGCTGGTTAATAAATGCACAATACCATAATTAAAAGGCAAAAGAGAAAATAAAATAAAATAGTATATAAAATTTTGTCTAACAACAAATAAAAAAGGTGGGGAAAGTATAAACTGTGGTACAAAAATAGATTGGACATCTAGAAAACTTAATAAAATGCTAATCTACTTAACCACAGTTAATCTAACTAGATCAATAATTACACTGAATGGAAATGAACTAAACACCCTAAGTAATATCTGAGGTATTCAGACTAGAAGAAAACAACACCCAACTGCATGCCATTTTGAAGGTATAGAAAATTATGAAAAATAATAAAAGTTATGCCATGCAAATAGCAGGCATAAGAAGACTGATGTGGCTATACTAATATCAAAATAGACTGTAAGAAAAGGAGTATTATCAGAATTGAAAAAGAATATCTCATAATGCTGTAAGAGCCAATTTGTCAGCATAACAACCATTCATGCATATACACATACTAACAATTCAAAATACATGAAGCAAAACTGGCAAAAATAAAGGGAGAATAGAACAATAATCAAAGAGTCTATAAAAAGTCAAAAATCAGTGAAAATATAGAACATATAGAACAACACTATCAACTTCTCTAAATGACATTTCACTGAACAATTTCAGAGTACTTTTCAAGTGCATATGGGATGTTCACCAGGATAGAACATTTACCATATACTGAATTACAAAAGAGGTGAAAGATTTATACAATGAAAACTACAAAACCCTAAAAAGAGAAGTAGAAGAAGATCTTAGAAGATGGAAAAATATACCCTGTTCATGGATAGGCAGAACTAACATCATCAAAATGGCGATATTACCAAAAGTTCTCTATAGGTTTAATGCAATGCCAATCAAAATCCCAATGGCATTTCTTGTAGAAATAGAGAAAGCAATCATGAAATTCATATGGAAAAATAAAAGACCCAGAATAGCAAAAGCAATTCTAAGCAGGAAGTGTGAATCAGGCGGTATAGCGATACCAGATTTAAAACTATATTACAGAGCAATAGTAACAAAAACAGCATGGTACTGGTACCAAAACAGGCGGGTGGACCAATGGTACAGAATAGAGGACACAGAGACTAATCCACAAAGCTACAACTATCTTATATTTGATAAAGGAGCTAAAAGCATGCAATGGAGGAAGGATAGCATCTTCAACAAATGGTGTTGGGAAAACTGGAAATCCATATGCAACAAAATGAAACTGAATCCCCTCCTCTCGCCATGCACAAAAGTTAACTCAAAGTGGATCAAGGAGCTAGATATCAAATCAGAGACTCTGTGTCTGATAGAAGAAAAAGTTGGCTCCGATCTACATATTGTGGGGTCGGGCTCCAAATTCCTTAATAGGATACCCATAGCACAAGAGTTAATAACAAGAATCAACAAATGGGACTTACTTAAACTGAAAAGTTTTTTCTCAGCGAGAGAAACAATAAGAGAGGTAAATAGGGAGCCTACATCATGGGAACAAATTTTTACTCCTCACACTTCAGATAGAGCCCTAATATCCAGAGTATACAAAGAACTCAAAAAATTAAACAATAAGAAAACAAATAACCCAATCAACAAATGGGCCAAAGACCTGAACAGACACTTCTCAGAGGAGGACATACAATCAATCAACAAGTACATGAAAAAATGCTCACCATCTCTAGCAGTCAGAGAAATGCAAATCAAAACCACCCTAAGATACCATCTCACTCCAGTAAGATTGGCAGCCATTATGAAGTCAAACAACAACAAGTGCTGGCGAGGATGTGGGGAAAAGGGTACACTTGTACATTGCTGGTGGGACTGCAAATTGGTGCAGCCAATTTGGAAAGCAGTATGGAGATTTCTTGGAAAGCTGGGAATGGAGCCACCATTTGACCCAGCTATTCCCCTTCTCGGTCTATTCCCTAAAGACCTAAAAAGAGCATGCTACAGGGACACTGCTACATCGATGTTCATAGCAGCACAATTCACAATAGCAAGACTGTGGAACCAACCTAGATGCCCTTCAATAGACGAATGGATAAAAAAAATGTGGCATTTATACACCATGGAGTATTACGCAGCACTAAAAAATGACAAAATCATGGAATTTGCAGGGAAATGGATGGCACTAGAGCAGATTATGCTTAGTGAAGCTAGCCAATCCCTAAAAAATAAATACCAAATGTCTTCTTTGATATAATGAGAGCAACTAAGAACAAAGCAGGGAGGAAGAGCAGGAAGAAAAGATTAACATTAAACAGATACATGAGGTGGGAGGGAAAGGGAGAGAAAAGGGAAATTGCATGGTAATGGAGGGAGACCCGCATGGTTATACAAAATTACATATAAGAGGTTGTGAGGGGAATGGGAAAATAAACAAGGAGAGAAATGAATTACAGTAGATGGGGCAGAGATAGAAGATGGGAGGGGAGGGGAGGGGAGATAGTAGAGGATAGGAAAGGTAGCAGAATACAACAGTTACTAATAGGGCATTATGTAAAAATGTGGATGTGTATCTGATGTGATTCTGCAATCTGTATTTGGGGTAAAATTGGGAGTTCATAACCAACTTGAATCTAATGTATGAAATATGATATGTCAAGAGCTTTGTAATGTTTTGAACAACCAATAAAAAAAATAAATTAAAAAAATGACCATATACTGAATTATAAGTAAATAAATCACAATAGAGTTAAAAGGGTTGAAATCATAGAGAATGTACTGTGAACACAAAGGATGTAAGTTATAAATATATAAATATTATATATCTAGAAATTATGGAACTATTTGAAAACAAAACAACACACTTTGAAATGAACCATTGGTCAAAGAAGAAATCACAAGAAAATGAAAAAAAAAGGAAATTGAAAATTTGCATTTTAAAATGCTTACCTTTCAAAGGGAATTAGAAACTAATTGTTTCAGTTTATATCTTAGAAAGTCTGTAAGGTAAGCAAATGAAACCTAAACTAACTATAAGGCAAAAATAATCAGAAGAGTAAAATTAAGAAAATAAAAAAATGAAGTTGTGAAACAAAAAAGTTGTTGTCTGGAAAGGTTAATAATATTGATTAATCTTAGCAAATGTGATCAGGGACAAAAAAGAAGACACAAATGACTGGAAGCAGGAATGAAGAGAAGATGTCACTACCCACATAACAACAATAATAAGAAACATAATAAGCAATCGTATGCCAAAAATCCAGTAACTTAAATGAAATTGACAAATTTCTGAAAAATACAACTTAACAAAACTTTCCCAAGAAGAAATAGAAAGTTTGAATTATACTATATCTACTAAAACTTGAGTTTATATTTTAAAAAATCTTTATCAAAGAAAACTCCAGGAACACAGCCTCACTAGCCAATCTTACCAAACATTTAAGGAAGAAATAATATATTGCACAGGTGATTTCATAAAAATAGAGGAGAAGGACACATTTACCAATTTAGTTTGTGTAGCTCTCATAATTCTTCTACCAAAATTGAACAATAACCACAAGAATTGGAAATTATAGAGTAATATCCTTCACTGATATAGATGGAAAATTCCTTTAAAATCTATTAATGAATTAAATTCAGCAGTAGTCAAATCCATAATTAAGGGAAACTGTGGTTTGTTATTTTTCATTAATATTGAAAAAATTTTTAAATTTACTCTTTCAATATGGCTCTTGCCTTATTTTCACTCTCTGGTTGATGAAGGAATCTTGCATTCCTGAAAGACCTAGGTGGGAGGAGGGCAGACATTCAAGAATGTCACTTGAATTCTTCAACTGTGATGAGAGGGAGAAATAAACTTTGATAGTTAAGCCAATGGAAATTGCAGATTATTATTGCAGCTGACATTATCCACCATGATCAAAAACTTAAGCATTTTAAACATACTAATTTCATAGTTTTTTCCCCCCATGATTGTCCTATTATCTCCATTGGTGGGTATAGATTTTCTGCCTATGGACTTTCCCTTTCTGTTGACTATGTCTCCCTATCATGTGTAGTCTGTTTCCTTGAATGCTTTGTTTTTTTTATTTTGAACTCAGTCTCATGAATACTGTGACTTTCTTTTGGAGTCCTGTTTGTGAAGTTATGGAAGTCTTCCTCCAGAGGAATCCTTGAATCCTAAACTGGGTGGGTAGTACACATTTGTACTTCACACCTAAACCTAACACACTTTGGAGTAACTTCTTTCTACTAATGCGAGTTCAAGAAGAAAATATGTTTTCCCCAAATTCCCTCAAAAATGGTTGAGGTTTTCTGGTTTCTCTTACGTGGAACAGGAAATTTTTCTCAGGCTCTGGATTTATGTGAATATCTTTATTCCAGTGCCCCATCTTTCATACGTCCAAGTTCTGGTTGTCTTCCTGGAGTGTGTTAAAATTTCAGAGTCTAATCCTTGAGAACATATCTTTGGTTTACCTCTTCCTAGGGTTATCATAGCAATATCAGTTTGTTAGTAACTACTTGGAATATGTTTCTGACCCCTGTTTATAGAAGCTCAGGTATGTATTAATTTTCTGTTTTCTTTACCATTTCTTTATGCTGGGAATGGGAGTGAGGGTGGAGCCTGAGTAGCCCCACTGCTCTCCTCTCAGGATTTCCTACTCCTTTCTTCACTTTACCAATTAAAACAAAACAAGGCAAAACTGAATCCCAGAGACAGGGCTGAATATAGTAAAGCTCACAGGCTTACTTATTGGCATGATGGTGAATAAAATTTTTCTATACTCACATCATTCTAAAGTGTAAATTGAGTGGATTGTGCTTGTGGGTCCTTCAGGTTCCTAGCAAAGTACAGGGCATAAATGTTTATTGACCAGTTGATCCACCTTAAAATGGTTTATTTCTAATATTATAGTTTCTAATTTTACATATTTCTAATATTATGGTTCTAATTATAGTTTCTGACATAATGGGGTGCCACCATGGTAAGGAATCATTTCTGTTTGGGAATTAATTTCTCTGGGCTCATGTTCCTTTACGGTGGAAGGCAGGGCCCTTAGACCCTGCAAGATGTGTGCAGAGAATAAGTTGCACTCACATGAGGTGATGTGCGAGTGAAGATCTTCCAGTTGATGTCTCTGAGCTTTCTCTATTCTGTTGTTGGGTTTTAACTTCCTTGTCTAATATTGCCTTTGTCAGAAGGTTTTATCTTGCAGCTCATTCCTTTGGGAATGCCTAGGGTCCGGGATTAGGGGGTTTGGGGAGGCAGATGCCACACCTGTCTGTTGTTTTCTTTCCTTGGCACAACACATGCTCTTTGAAAGACCTGGTCAGTTGTCTCCTCTTCTATGAATGCTTCCATAAAAGAATCAGTCTTCCTTCTTCTGGGGCCTAAGAGCAGTTAAAGCCTATACTGTCGTGTGTGTACATGTATCAGTTAACAAACATAAATTTTCTTCAAGAAACCTCATTGCAAGGACAATGTATTTCCTTGAAATTATGGGGGTCAGTACACCATTCCTACTACTACTTTAAACTCAGTTACTTTTTTGTGAGCCTTTCCCTAGTTCTTAGCGTCACTCTAAAATCCCCTGTCTTAGTTCAGAAACGCGCGAACATTGTTGCTGTTGCCTCCTCCACAGTTGTTGAATTGGGGCGGTTTAGACGAGCTGAGGTCTACTGGACAGCGGACGACAGCGCCCCCTACAGGGGCGCAGGAAACCCCGAGTATTTGTTTCTCTGTAACCTGTTTCTGGGAGCAGAAGGACAGAGACTACCAGAGCTCTCCAAGCCCCTCCCTAGTACCTCTCTTCCAACCCCTTTTCATATCTTCTCAGAACCACACCTCCTCCCCGTCCTCAACATTTAGGACTCTCCCCGGCCCAGATCTCTACGGCTGTCTTCGCTGTAACTTCTTTGCCTGTTAATCCCACCTGGGACCCCAAAAGGCCTAAATAATACCACCAAGTTTTGGTTGTCAGTCCAACAGGAGTTGGAGTTAACTTTTCAATATTCTGAATCTCTTTTAAAGGCGAATGGAAATAAATCAAGCTATCTAATGAGAATCTCAAAATATACATTTGCATCTCCTCTCTTTTTCTGTAGATTGCCTTCCGCACATCCAGAACCCAGCCCAGAATCCAGCTGGTGATGTCCAGGGAATGGTTGCTAAAAGAATACCGGGGGCTTAAGGGATGTTGGAGAGGGCTTCCTCTTTGATCTATAGAGAGACTTTCCTAAGCCTGGTTCCGGGTCGCTGCCACCTAGACGCTGATATGGAGGAGGGAGTCTTGGATCCGAGAATTTTTCCGACTTTCTCGAAGTGGTCGGATGCTGCTTCAGGTTGAGAGCAGGAGGGCGCAGAGAGGGGACAAAGAACGCAAAGAACAGAACCCTGTGATGGAGAGCCCCCGCCCGAGGCGTGATGCGGGGACCGCTTAGTGGAAACTAGGATGGGGGTACCCAGAGCGTAAGCAGCTCTAAGTGCTAGCACTATCACCCGGGCGCAGCAGTTCCGGACATAGCCAGGAAAACGCCCGGCCCTCCCCCGAGGGCAGGCGGGGAGGAGGCCGGGGGCGGGGCTCATCACGTGGAGAGGCGCGCGGGGGCGGGCGAGGCGGGGGCGCGCTCGGCTCTTTAAAGGCGT
>NW_026000196.1:20995493-21065140 GCF_001458135.2 Marmota marmota marmota
GCTGGCGCTGGTCGCGTCGCTCCTGCAAGGTAAAGCCGACGCGTCTTCCTGTCCTCCACTCTTCCGCGGGATCCCGGGCGGCTCTTTGCGCTCCGCTCGGGGGCCAGGTTGGGTATCCCCGCCAGAGAGGGGCAGCAGGGCGCTGCCGGGGCTGCAGTTCTGGGCTGCATGGTTGAGCGGCAGGGGTCGCGAGCAGCGGGGCAGGAGGGAAAAGGAAGGGGGGGGGACGTGGGGGATCTCTCCGCTGGCCTTTCCTGAGCAGCTTGCCGGTGCTCTTTTCTTCCTAAGTGTCTCTGCAAGGCGAGTTCCAGAGGAAGCTCTACAAGGAGCTGGTCAAGAACTACAACCCGTTGGAGAGGCCCGTAGCCAACGACTCCCAGCCGCTCACAGTCTACTTCTCTCTAAGCCTTCTGCAGATCATGGACGTGGTGAGTCCCAGCGCCGGCTGCAGGGATGCCGTCTCCCTGCCGCCAACTCCTAGGGGCTGTGGCAGCACAGGGACTGCCAAGCAGTGTAGCTTGGCCCGGACTTCCTAGCTGGTCGCGGACGAGGCAGCCCGCAGTCTGACCAGGACTCCAGTTTGCCTCGGGCTACCTTGGTCTCCCCGCCTGTTGTGGAGGGACCGGGTGAAGCTGTTTTTTCATCGCCCAGGCCACCTGTGCATGAGTACTTTGGGTCTCACCTTTCCCTCAGCTTAGAAACTCAGGGCGAAAGTATTCCATGTTAGGAATCAGTAGCAAGAACAGTGTGCGAATGGTCTCATTCGGTGTCAATTTAATCAGTTCTAGGCTTTGCTGCTGCTACTAGTGTGTAGGTTTGTCATAGGGCGAGCTGTGGATGTTTGGACTCCCCTCCCATTTGAGTAATGGAGATTTTTTTTTTTACCTTTCTGGTGGATCTTCCTCTGGCAGTCTTCCTCGGAGAACTCAAGGCTCCACACCAGAGATCCACTTGTCTGTCCCTTCAGGCAGCTGCTTCCAGCTCTTATTGAACTCTTGCTTTGCAGCCTTACCAGTGCCCACTTCACTTGGCAAATCTGTGCACTGTCCTCTTGTTTTTTCTTCTAGACTGCTTTGAATATTCAATATGCATTGGTATATCCTTCATAGAGTACTGATACTTTTGCAAAATGTTTGATTCATTATGAATGGGTTTGCATGTCTGGTCCACACAAGGCATCGGATTCTGTTCTGGAGTGCCTGGATTAGGGTAGGGTGGGGCAAAGGAATAATGATATTCATGGAGAGGAAATGATGCCATAACAAAGAGGTGTGCAAGTTAGCCACAACTCCAGGTAGAAAGTGCTAAAAGCCACCAGAAGGTTTCAGGAAGAGTGGCATAAGATGATAGTGACATTTCATAATCCTGCAAATAGTTACCCACATGGCCATGCTGATACGTGTTTGTCATTTAATCTAGTTAAAATTGCAGTGACAAATGACTTCCTTCTGATATTACATGTGTGTCAAATGTGTACTTCTTCCTACAGAAAGAATCCTGTTTTAGATATTGAATGTATGTGTGATGATGTGGAAAAGTTATCTTGAGAGATGTAGGGGAAGATAGCTACTGTCACCTGGATTACTGGTTTATGAGTTAGTTGCTGTTTATGGAGCACAGGCTACAGGGAAGGAGAGAGGATAGGGATTTCAAGTTAGGGAAACAAACTGAAAAAGAAGTTCTAGGTCACAGGGCAATGGAGGTGCAGAGGATTTGGGGTGGAAGAGGCATAGAGACTCCAGGGCATTTGTAAGATGTACTGCTTTATAAAACAGCTCCTGTGTTACTTTAAGGAGCTCAGGATTTGTTCTTGGGATTTTGGTGCCTTTGGGCTTTGTTGGTCTCTGGGTTGTTGATTTTAGGTAAATTTCTTGAGTCTCCTGAGTCTTGACTTTCCTGTAAATAGAATGGATATTTTAGCAATTCATGGGTTATTGTAAGTAGTTTAAGAATGTGGAGATAACTTTAAGAGACCCCACACTGTGCACATTCTGTAGTCATTTTCATAGAAAAATGACATGAGGAAGGGCCAGGCAGTTGAGCTAGTATACTCCACAAATGGTACATGATAGGGTGAGAAAGGGAAGTCAGTCCCCCTTTCCCTACTTGCTCAGGATCTGCTCTGGCCAGGCTACCTCACTGTATGTTCCACAGCAGCCTTTTATGGGGTTGCCCTCATGCTGTCTGGATAGGATGTGATGGTGTAGCAGCTACTTTGCTGAGGAACATGTGTGAGCAAGTGAAGCAGGCCTTCCAAGGCTATGGGAGACTGCTCACTCACAGAGAAGCTATAAGCTTTTTATCCTGGGTATCCCTGCCTCTGTAAGAGACTCTTTGAGGAATGTGATTAATATGAGGCATTTGACCTTAGAAGAAGTGAAAGCGTAGTTAGCATTAATGATGAGAAAAATTCTAAAAATTGTCATTTTTTTTAAAAGTTAAAATAAAAAATCATAAGCACTGTGTACCCTGACCATTCCAGTGTTATAAAACATATGAAGATGACCATCAGCAGCTAGAGGTCATGGAAGGGGCAATCGGAGAAAGTCTTAAAGTCACCTTGGCCGTGGATCTAGCTGTGAATGGATTGAACTTCCCAACCAGGCAATGCTGCGTGTTTGTGGAGTGGCCTTGAGAAAAGTACTTTAGCTTTATAAGCCCTGTTTTCTCATGTGTAAAATGAGAATAATAATATCCACTTCACAGGATTTTGAGAGGATTAAAAAAGTGAAAGTTCTTGACACACATGATTCACTGAAGATTTGCTCTATCTTAATCACAGAAGTATTTACAGGGCAGGAAGTCCATGCCTAGAAAGGTGTGGTAGCCTGCCTAAGGTCACACAGTGATTAGAGAAAGGGTAGTGAGGAAAACCCACATCTAACTCACAGGTCCTTCTTTCTAAATCTGCAGCCTCCTTTGGACTGGGTAACTTATTTTGTGGAACAAAGTCAGCATAATCTACTTAAACTGAATGAACTGTAACAAATTGAATATGATTGTCCTAACATCCTGGATGAGAAAGAAGTCTCTATATGAGACAAGGAAATATGCAATTATTTGTATTCTAGTTCTGCTTGGCTCTGCCTTGTTAAGAAACAAAATCAGGTTTTTCCAGCTGAAATCTCAGCACCCTGGACAGAGACACTATGGTCCTCATAAGGGAATTATGTGGCAAAATCTTGGCTGATAAGGATTCTCTTTACAAATTCAACTCTAGGGGTCATTTACCCATCTCACTGGGCTATTCTAGACCATAGTCATTTCCCCCCGCCCCGCCCTATTATTGTTCCACTTTTTGTCGGCAAGGAATTCTTAGAGAGCTAGGGAAATGGTGTATGTTTTTACATATTTTATTTTCATTAAAGATCATTTATTCTTTTGTCAATTTATTCTACACATTTATTGGGCTAATAATATGAACTTTGCTAGATTCTGTTAATTTACAGATGAGCAAGAGATAATTTCTATTTTCAGTGATCTCATTATCTGGCTTGAGATACTAAAAAAGTAAATCCAAGCTTACTGTATTGATGAAATTTAACATAATATACCAAGTGCTGCAGATCTTCATAAGGAAAACAATTATTTCCAACTATAGTGGCTGAAAATGGTTTCAAAAAGGAAGTGACTGGCTTTCTAAAGGTGAGTGGAGTTTGCCAGTTGGAGAAAGTAGGAATGGCTTTCCAGGTAATGAGAACAGAGAGAGGAAAAATGCAGAGAAGGAGGCACACATTTCAACAAGGTGGGCTCCTGATTCCTGGGTGGTCTTATTTATTGTAGTTGGACATGATACCTTTATTTATTTATTTTTATGTGGTGCTGAGTTTTGAGAAGTTCTAAAAGAGGGATACCTGGTTACTGACAGTTTTACTGATCCTTTTATTTTGTGTTAGAGAAAACACCTAGCAAGATGGAAGTTATGATTTTTCTTTGGTAGAAGTGTTAATATGTGAGGTGTCTTGAATGCTTCTGCAGAGTTCACACTGGGCTCTAGTCTGGGTACCTAAGAGAACAGGAGGAAGTGGCATGCCAAGCATTTCATGAAGCTGAAAGACCAGCTTGCTGTAGCATGTTTTCCTAGAAATGAAAACAATCTAAACTGTGACATTTTTATTAAATGTAACAAGTGTAAATTATAGATTACAGTAAAAAAATGTGCATATGTTTTGAGGACAAAACAAGAGTCTTCAAAGGAATTGATTTACCCACTGTGGTTTGCTCTAGTCAATAGGTGCTTGATAAAGCACTAGGTACAGAGTGGGAAGGTGAATTCCTGAGTAGGGGAGGGAAGTAATCAGATCTGTGTTTAGATGATACTGAGAGCATTGTGTGTGGGATAGGTTGGAGAGGAAGGAGGAATGTATGTCAGAGATGAGGATGGGTCTTTTTTAGTCTGTTTTCTGTTGCTAAATTGAAATACTGAGACTGGGTACTTTATAAGAGGTTTAGTTTGGTTCTTGAATTTGGAGGCTGGGTAGTCAAAGGATATGGTGCTGGCATCTACTCAGTTTCTGATGAGAGCCTTGTATTGCTTTAATCTGTGGTGGAAAGCAGAAGGGCAAATAGACACACACAGAAGAGGCAAAATACCAAAGGTGACCTTATTTAGAACAACCTATTCTTCGGGTAACTAATCAGTCTCATGAGAATGTATCCAAAGAAAGCATACAGAGTATCCAAAGAAAGGCATTAATCCACTCATGAGTGCTCTGTCTCCATGACTCAACTACCTCCCACTAGCCCTCACCTCCTAATACTGGTGCACTGAGGAATTTAAATTCCAACACTTGAACTTTTGGGGACAAACTGAAACAACAGCAAGGTCAAACTTAAAATGATACTTGTGGGAATGTGGAGAGAGGGAAACATTTGTTAAGTGAAAGTACCTCAATTATTCCTAAATGCATACACTCTGACTTATGATGATTATTAATTTATTAACCTCATGGGCTTGTCACTGGGCTGGGAATGAGATAGTACATAAGAAATCATTTTGAATTGTTGCAAATGGAAGATTCTAAACTGCCAACAATTTTCATAATATTTCTCCTTTATTCTTGCCATTTGGTCAGTCACCTGGACACATACATCTAAAGGCCATTGTAAGAGCTGATTTGCATAAAATAAATGTGCATAGTTATGAAATCATGTCCAGAAGGCAAGGTTGTTTAAGATGAATAATATGAATCAATATATAATTAGGCACAAATATAAAACACATAATTATGCACAAATGATTTTTGGAATTTTTATAGATTTTGGATTGCAGGTCCACTTTTTGGAAGTTTTAATCACAGGACAGTAGTGATCAAACATGTAGAGTTTACCTAAATGCAGAAGGCAGCAAAGTTGTGGAACCCAGTATCCTAGAGGCTTGTGTTTCCTCTGAACTCCCCTTGGTGGCCCTGTGCTCAGGCTCATCAGATTTATGATTTTGCATTTACTCACTACTATTTAAAAATGCTATAACTCTAAATATTATCCCATATTATTTATAAAGATTACACTTATAGAACACATTCTGAGAACAAATGCCTAAGGAAAATCTGGAAATTATCCCAGTAAAGTTATTTTTCCACACTTTTTTTCCCTAGCAGTTTTGGGTTTATAGCAAATTTAAGAGGATGGTACAGAGGTTTCCCATATAACTCCATGCCCACACATGCATAGCCTTCTTTATCAACATCCCCCACCAGTGGTACACTTGTTACATTCAGTGAACCTATATTGACATGTCATTATCACCCAAAGTTTAGAGCTCACATTGGGGTTTCACTGATGGTGATATGCATATTTATGGACTTGGACAAAGATAGAATGGTAAGTTTCCACCACTATAGTGTTGTACAGAAGAGTGCTTTTGCTGCTCTAAAAACCCTCTGTGCTATGCCTTTACATCTCTATCCTCTACTCCAACCCCTGGCAGCTGCTGATTACCTTTTTACTATCTGCATAATTTTGCCTTTCCCAGGATGTCACATATCTGAATTCATACTGTATGTAGCCTTTTCAAATTGCCTTTTTCATCATCAATATGCATTTTAAATTCTCCATTTTCTATGACTTGATAGCTTATTTCTGTTTAGCACTGAATAATATTATATTATGGATAAATCATAGTTCATCCTTTCATATAGTGAAAGGCACTTTATTTGCTTCAAAAAATTGGAAATTATTAACAAATAAGTAATGAAGCTGTTATAAACATCTATAATCATGTTTTTATGTGGATTTAAGTTTTCAAATCCTTTGGGTAAATATCAAGAAGGACAATGACTGGAATGAATGGTAAGAGTATATTTACTTTTGTGATAAACTATTCGACTGTATTCCAAAGTAGCTGTACCATTTTGTAGTTCCACCAACAATAAATGAGAGTTCCTATTGCTCCCCATCCTCAGGAGCATTTGATATTGTCACTGTTCTAGATTTTGTCCATTCCCATAGGAATGTAGTGATATCTCATTGTTATTTTACTTTGTGTTTCCCCTATGACATATGGTGTAGAACATCTTTAGGTTTATATGCCATCTGTATCTCTTTGGCAAGGTATCCATTCAGATTTTTGACCCAGTTTTGAGTCAGCATGTTTATTTCTTATTAAATTTTATGAGAAATATATATATTTGAATAACATTTCTTTACCAGATGTGTCTTTTGCAAATATTTTCTCCCAGTGTTTGGCTTGTCTTCTCATTCTCTTGACAATGTTTTTCACTTAGCAGAAGTTTTTTTTTTTTTTTTAATTTTGATGAAGTCCATCTTATTGACTGTTCTTTAATGGATCATACCTTTGGTGTTGTGGATAAAATGTCATCACCATACCCAAGGTCAACTAGGTATTTCTCCTGTGTTATATCCCAGGACATGTATAGTTTTGCATTCTACATTTCAATCTGATAAATTTTGAAGATTTATTTTGTGAAGGTCTGTGTCATTTGACTCATTCATTCATTCTTTGTGTGTGTGTGTGTGTGTGTGTGTGTGTACGCGCACATAGAAGTCTAGCTGTTGTATCATTTGTTTAAAGGCCTATCAGTTGAATATTTTCACATGGGTCTATTTTGGGTTCTTTATTCTGTTCCATTGATCTATTTGTCTTTCACCAACACTATGCTGTCAAGACCATTGTGGTTTTCTAGTAAATCCAAAGTTGGATAGTATTATTCCTTCAAATTTGTTCTCCTTCAATATTTTATTGACTGTTCTGGGTCTTTTGCTCGTTCATATAAGCTTAAGAATCAATATGTCAGTATCTACAAAATATCAGTGGAATTTTGGTTGGGATTACAGTGTAATCTATATAGCACAAGACGGGAAGAATTGACATCTTGACAATATTGAGTTTGTGAAAATCGAATTGTTCTCCATTTATTTAGTTCTTTTATATCTTCCACCAGAGTTTTGCAGTTTTCCTGATACAGACTTTTGTACATCATTTTTTTAAAGATTTAAACCCAGGTATCTACTTTTGGCAGGCTTAAATTATGTTATGTTTTAAATTTCAAGTTCTTTTGTTCATTGCTGGTACATAGGAAAGTGATTAGATTTTACATATTAACCTTGTGTCCACCAACCTTGATGTAATGGCTTATTAGCTCCAGGAGAGTTTTTAATTTGTTAATTCTTTCAGATTTTCTACATCGACAATTATGACATTGGCAATAATGCAATTTTATCCCCCCCAATTTGTATATATTTATTTCCTTTTTATCTTATTGCATTAGCTGTAATTCCAGTATGATATTGAAAAGAAGTGATCAGAGGGGCATGTTCTTGCCTTGTTCTTGATCTTAGTGGAAAAGTTTGAATTTCTTACCATTAAATGTGTATCTAGTTGCTGGATTTTTGTAGATTTTCTTTATCAAGTTGAGGATGTTCTCCTATATTTTTACTTTACTGATTTTTTTGGTTGTTTTTGTTAATCAATGTTTATTTTGTGAAATGCATCTATTTTTCTGCATCAGTTGATATGATTATATGATTTCTCTTTTTTAGCTGGTTCATGGGATGGATAACATTACTATTTGAATGTTGAGTGAGCCTTGCATATCTGGAATAAATCCCTTTGGCTGTGGTGTATAATTATATTTATTCATTGTTGGATTCAGTTTGCTCATATTGTGTTGAGGATTTTATCTGTTCATGAGCGTGTAGTCCTCATTTCTTATAGTGTCTCTGTCTGATTTTGTCATTAGGGTAATACTGGCCTCATAGAATGATTTAATATGTAGTCCCTCTGCTTCTGCCATTTGAAAGAGATTGTAGAGAATTGTTATATTTTCTACCTTTAAATGTTTAGTAGAATTTGCCAGGGAACCCATTTGGGTCCGATGCTTTCCTTTTTGGAATATTATTAATTATCGATTCAATTTATTTCATAAATATAGGTCTGCCCAGATTGCCTATTTTTATGTGTGTGAACTTTGGCACATTATGTCTTTCAAAGAATTATGAATTTCATGTAGGTTTTCAAGTTTGTGAACATAGAGTTGTTCATAGTATTTTTACATATTATTTTAATATCCATTGGATCTACAGTGTTGTACTGTTTTTTCAGTTCTAATATTGGTAATGTATATCCTCTCTAGTTTTTGGTTAGTGTGGCTTCAAAGAATCAGGTTTTATTTCAGTTCATTTTACCTATTGATTTTCTGTTTTCCATTTCATTGATTTCAGTTATAAATATTTCTATTGTTTACTTCAGATTTGTGGTCTTCCCTGCTAAGGTAGAAACTTAGACTTTAGATTTTATTGATTTTAGATTTTTCTTTCCTGAGATGTTCATTCTGTGTTCTAAAATTTCCTCTAAGCACTGTTTCTACTAGTTCTCACAAATTTTGATAAGTTATGTCTTTATTTCAGTTAGTTCACAATATTAATTCTTGAGATTTTTTTCTTTGACCTGTGTGTTTAGAAGTTTTGATCTCTATATGTCTTGGAATTTCCAGCTATCTTTGAGTTATTGATTTCTAGTTTATTGAGAACTTAGAGTATACACTGTATGATCACTATTCTTGTTAAACAATGCTTTGTGGCCTAGAATGTGTTCTGTTTTGTCGAATGGACCATGTGATCTTGAAAAATGCAGTTCTGCTATTTGATGAAATGGTCTATAGATATTGATTATAGCCAGTTGTTTAATGATGTTGAGTTCAGCTGTGTTCTTAATGATTTTCTGCCTGCTGCATCTGTCCATTTTTAGTAAACTTGTATTGAAATCTCCAACTATGATAGTAGATTCATCTATTTCTCCCTGAAATTGTTAGTTTTTGCCTCATATAATTTTACATCCTCTTGTTAGATACATACATGTTAAGGATTTTGACATTTTCTTAGAAAATTAGGCCCCTTTGTAATGACCCTTTGAAGGCCTCTGTATCTGAAATCAGTATAGCATTCTTAAATTAGTGTTGGCAAGATATGCTTTCCTTCATTAATTAATCTGAATGTGCCTTTGTATTTAATGTGGGGCTTTGTAGACAATGTAAATTTGGGTCTTGTTCTTTTTGGTCCACTTCAATGATTTATGTTTTTTAATTGGTGCATTTAGGTCATTGAAATTCCAAGTGATTATTGATACTGTTGGCTTATTATCTACCACATTTTTTATTGTTTTCTATTTGTTGTCCTTAACCTTTATTCCTGTTCTTCTACTCTTCTGCCTTTTTGGGCTGGATATGAGCATTCTACATGATTCCCTTTTATTTCTTGGTATATCACTTATACTTTTTTTTAATTTCTGTTTTTCACATTTTCAGTGATTTCCCTAGAGTTTGCAATACTCATTCAACTAACCCAAGTTCTACTCTTTTGATAATTGTTGGCTTGGTATGTTTTTCTCCATTTATTGCATTGTTACCACTTCATAGATAGTGTGATTACATTATAGTAACAAAATAGTCCTGTATACATAACCAAATACATGATTGCTAGCCAATTTAAGAATAAGAAAAACAAATATTTGTATCTTATACATTTTTTTGCAGTCTTCCTTTTTGTAAATTTGAGTTTCTGACCTCAAATCTACTCATTTTATTTCTCTCTAAAGAACTTCTTCTAAGATTTTCTGAAATGAAGGATATCTGGCAACAAATTTCCTCAACTTTTGTTTGTATGGGTTCACCTTTGTTTGTTTATAAATGTGTTTATTTTCTGTTTGTTTGTTTGTTGGGGGGATTATAACCAATACTTTACCACTGAGCTACATCTCCAGTTATTTATTTATTTATTGGCAGAGTCTTGCTAAGTGGTCCAGGGTGGCCTCCAATTTGTAATCTTATAGCCTCAGACTCCAGAGTCACTGGGAATATAGGTGCCCAGCTCTTCTTCACTTTTGAAGGATAATTTCTCAGGGTACAGAAATCCAGTTTGGCGGGTTTTGTTGTTGTTGCTTTTTCCTCTCAACATTTTAAATATCCACTCCAATCTTCTTGCTTGCCGAGTTTCTGAGAAGTTGAATGTAATTATCTTTTTTTTTTTTTTCTTCTCTATAGATAAGGTCTTTTTTTCCTTCTGGCTTCTTCCAGAATTTTGTCTCTATTTTTTAATTTTCTCTAGTTTGAAAATCATACATGTAGATGTATAGTTTTTATTTGATTGGCAGTTTATCCTACTTCATCTTCCCTGCAGTTATTGTCTATGGTTTGGTGATTGACAAGAACTTGGGGGAATTGTGGGTCATTGTTGTTTCAAGTATTCTGTTCCTTTCTCTTTCTGGTACTTCCATTATGTATACGTGATTTGTTTTCTTGTCCTACAGTCCTTGGATATTCTGTTCCTTTTTTTTTGTTACTGTATTTGTTCTCTTTTTGTTTTTGTTTTCAGAATTTCTATTGATATATCCTGAAGCTTAGAGATTTCTTTCCTCACATATGTCTAGCACATTATAAGCCCATAAAAGGCATTCTACATTTCTGTTACCATGTTTGTGATTTCTAGCATTATTTTTTGGTTCCTTTTTAGAATTCCCATCACCCATATATTCTTGCATGCTTTCTACTTTATCCACTACAGCCCTTAGTATATTCATCAGAATTGTTTTAAATTCCTGGTCTGATCATTCCAAAATTCCTGTCATATCTGTTTCTGATGCTTCCTCTGTCTCCTCAAATTGTATCTGTTGCTGTATCTGAGAAGGGAAGTGCTCTGTGTCCTGAGGTCAATCAGGTCTCAGTGGTTTGCCTAAGCCTCTGGACTGTGACACTTACAAGTGTTTCTCAGTAATTTTCTCCATCCTCGGACATGGTGGCTAACACAGACTTCAGTTGGTATTTTCCTTTCCTCAGGCAAGTTAGGCTTTGACAAGAAATCAACAGTTTAGAGACAGGTGAATTTATTCTTCCTCAGAGCAGGCTTTGTTTAGAGTAGAGTAGTCTGGTGTATTTCAAAATGGCTCCTTTGGCCCTTCCCTGCTAAGACACAAAGGGGATTTTTCTTTGATCTTTACTGGAGGAAACCTAGTCAGGGTCCTGGAGGTAAATCCTACAATACCATGGGGCCCCTCTATGACTAAGTCTCTCTGCAGTTTTTAACTCTCAGAGTTGACTGCATTGGACTTTTAGCAATTCATTAATTACCAGAAGGATTTCCTGGCCCCCCCCCCACACACACACACTGGTTTCCACAGTGGTTTTTGCTCTGAGTCTCTGTTGTGAACAGTGGCTCCCTGTAATCACCTGTTTCTCCAGCACTGGGGGCAGCTGTGTGCCCTGTGAAATCCCCTTTCGGGGGTCTAAGAAGAGCTATTGATTTTTTTTTTTCAGTCTGTTCAGCTTTTACTTCTTGTTAGGACACAGTGGTAGCTTCCTAGCTCATTACGTGCAGAACTAGAAACCAGACCTAATAATGTTATGAAAAGTAACATTTCTTAAAATTTACAAAAGAAGTATATGTTTTATATCCTGAACCAAAGTAAATTAAAAAAAAGAATGGGTGTGTGGATCATCCAGATCACCCTTGCCCAAGGTGTTCTGGTGCAGCTGTGCTGTCTTTTCTTCATGTTTATGGATGTGTAGAGAAATATTTAAAAATTAAAATGGTGAGAAACCATGTATAGTGCCTTAATCAATATTAACAGGCATTAATTTTAAAGTGATGCAGATAGGCCAAGTTGTAAACAACTGCAAGTTTTAAAATCAAATTGTTTTTCCCCGTTATTGTATAACTTCCACCTTCACTTTCTGTTCAATACCTATTCCTTTGTAAATTTAGAAATCATCTAGAATTGTTTTATTGTTCACTTGTTAGCAGTGTGAAGATGTATTTTTCTTTTTTAAAAAATTCCTTATTTGTTCTTTTTAGATAAACATGATAGTAGAGTGTACTTTGACAAATTATACATACATGGAGTGTAACTTCCCATTCTTGTGGTTGCACATGATATGAAGTTTCACTGGTATTGTATATCATATATGTACTTAGGAAAGTTAACGTCTGATTCATCCTACTCTTTTTCCTCTTCCCATCCCTTCCCTTCCCTTTGTTCACCTTTGTCTAATCCAATGAACTGCTGTTCCCCCATTATTGTGTGTCAACATCCACATATCAGAGAGAACATTCAAATAGATGGATTTTTTTAAAGCTTTAGTTTGATCATCTTTGTCTTTGTCGATCTTTAATGTGATTACTGATATCGTTAGGTTTAAATCTATCCTTCAGTATTTGCTTGCTTTTGCCCTGTCTCTTCTCCATTCATTTTTTCTCCTCTCTTACATTCTTCTGCATGAACTACTCATTTGATATGATTCCAGTTTTACTTTCTTCTAGCCTGTGAGTCATACATTCTTCTTGTAGTGGCTTAGAGATTATAGCAGGAATCCTTGAATAATGAAACACTACGTTATAACTTTCTGTATAATATGAGGACTTAAGATCACTTCATTTCCATTTCCATTCCAACCCCATAATTCTAACTTTTGTGCAATTATTGTCATATATTTTATTTGTATCTTTTTTTAAACTCTGTAATACAGATTATCACTATTTTATACATTAGCATATCCTTTTATATTTATCCAAACATTTAAATTTTGGCTACTTTTGTCCCTTCCTATATCTTTTTTTTTTTTTTTGAGAGAGAGAGAGAGAGAGAAAGAGAGAGAGAGAATATTTTTAATATTTATTTTTCAGTTTTCAGTGGATACAACATCTTTATTTTTTTATGGTGCTGAGGATCGAGCCCAGCGGCCCAGCGCATTACCGCTTGAGCCACATCCCCAGCCCCCTTCCTATATCTTCTAACTTTCATCTGAAATCTTTTTCCTTCTACCCTTTAGTGTTTTCTTTTGTGTGGGCCTGGGAATAGCAAGATCTCTCTTTATTTGCTTTTTTTTTCAAAATATATTTATACTGCTATCTTTTTTTTTAGTGTTGCTGCTATCATTTTTAATAATTTAGAGATACAGACTCTGGGTTGACAGTGATTCCTTTCAGCACTTTGAGGTACTACCCCATTGTTTTCCGACTTCCATTGACTTTCTAGGGGTCAGCTGTACACCTTGTTTTTGTTCCCTCAGGGTTACTCTCGGTTTTTTTTTTTTTTGTCTGCTTTTAAATTTTACTTTTGATATTTGGTTTCTAACAGTCTTACTATGCTGTACATAGGGCATTTTTTTTCCTACTTGGGATTCATAATACTTCTTGAGTCTATTACTTGTTTTTTTTTCATAAGTTTTGGAAAATTGTCACCAATTATTTACTTTAAATATGGCTTCTGTTTCATTCTGCTTTTATCCTTTGGGATTGCAGTTATGAATTGGTCATAGTTTGTCACTTTATCCCAGTGATTCTCACCTAGAAGCAGTACAGTCCCTGAGGGGATATTTTTCAGTGTCTTCAGACATTTTTTGGTTGTCTAACTGGAGAAGAAGGTGGTAATGATATTTATTGGGAAGAGTCCAATTGGGAAAGGAATGCTGTTAAGTATCCTAAAATGCATAGGACAGCCCCCCAAGACAAAAAAAAAATTGTCTGGGCCCCAAAATGTTAATAGTGTGAAGATTAAAAAAAAGCAAACAAACAGAAAACAAACAAACAAACAAAAAACATTGTAGTCCCTATATTTCATATTCTTTTCTATAATTTCTGTTATTTTCTTTCTGGGCTTCAGACTATTTTCTGTTGACTGATAGTTAGTAATAGATTCTCTCATTGTATCTATTTGTTGTTCGTTCCAGAATTATAGAAAAGAATATGAAATACAGGGAATACAATTGGTTTTAAAGTTTCAGATACTGTATTTTTTACTTTTAGAATTTATATAGATCTCAAGTTTGTCCTAAAATTTCTCAAATACATCAATAAGAATAATTTTATATCTGATGACTCCATCCTTGTGATATTTTATGCTTCTGTTTCTATTTTTGATTTTTCCTCTCAATTTTCAGTCACATGGCATTTTCACATGTTCCTTCTTAGACTGATGGTTTTGTAGTTCATTTCAAACAATGCATATAAAAAATTGCAGTGATAATCTGAGGGTATTGAAAATACTATTACTCCTATTTTATATTTGTTTCTGATCAAAAGCCAGCCTATGAACACCAGCAATAACAAATTACCTTAATCCATGTAGGAATTAAAAAAATAAGAAGCCAGGCTTCAGTCTTTGCGAGGTTGGTTCTTGCATCTACATTCTAGGGTGTAAACCCAGAGAGTCTACTAGAATTTTTTTTTTTTCATCTTCAGTAAGTCCTGAACTCCTGTTTTGTCTTCCTTGCTCTTGAATCTAGGTCTCCTCATTTTTAACTTCTTAGGCATTTTTAAAAGAATCACCATATGGTTCTGGAAGAGTAACCTACATCCTGTTGTTCTCTCAGGGTATTCCTTTGCTCCGGGAGCTTCTCTACAATTCCTCACTGCCCTGTGAGTTTTCCTGTGCCTTCACACACATGAGTTTTGCATTTCTTCCAACTTTCCTAATTGTTCTCATTTAAGGTTTGGTTAACACTACCTCCTTAACATTGCTGATAACATTGTTATCCTTGTTGATAGCAGAATTGAAATTCTAAATTAAAACTTGTTTACAGTGCTCCTTTATAATTGATCCATATTTATTGCAGTAGAATTTTATCCCTGTCAATATTGCTTTTGGCTCTAAGAACATAAATCTACATTTTTTTTTTTTACTGTTACAGGCTGAGAATTATGGGCAGTTTTACTAAAGGAGACTTTGTTGTAAATGATACCCTTGAAGTCTACCTCTGAAGGTTTTCTCCCAAAGAATTCAGTTCTCTCAGAGCTCCTGGTTCATTCCTGACATGCTGTTAAAGAAAGAGAAATAGTCTTGTTATGGAAGGATGCCATTGAAAATCTCTGCTCTCTTATTGGTTTATTTTAAAAATCAGGATTAGGTAGTGTTTTACAAAAAAGAAAGTTATTTGGAATCCTTTTTTCATTTTATTTATTTAATTTATTTTGGTGCTAGGGATTGAACCCAGGGCCTCATGAATGCTAAGTATGCTCTATGCTAAGTATGCTCTATCACTGAGCTGTATCCCAGCACTCATTTGGTATCTTCTAATAGCAATTCACATGCTCTTCATTTCAGTGATTTCCTCACAGTCAACGCCAACTATAAATGACTGTGGCAAAAATGATTCCAAAGTATCACAAAATAGTGTACATGTGTCCATATTATCCTTACCTATTACCCTTTACTTTCACTGTTAAATATCATTTTTGATAGAATAAAGCATCACATAATACAGTTATTCATATTCCAAGATATCAAATTGGAAGCTATATAGTAGCCTCAGATCACAGCTCCTGGCAAGATGAAATAATCAACTGAAACTAATATGAGATCCAGTTGGAAGTTATGTAAAATCTGGTATAATGCTATAAAAATCAGCAGAGAAGAGGCCTGGATAAGAGGCCTGACCACCTGTTCTGAGTCGATGGCTGGTGCAGGAGCTGATGAGTCTCAACTGTTGGTGGCAGAGGGAAGAGGGAAGGAAATTGCCATTGTCATTGTTAATGAATTCCACAAGTAAGAGATCCTCAGTGTGGGAAATTTACTCTTGGATCACTGAAAGCAAATTGTAAGGATTCCTATCTTAGTTTATAGACCAACTGATATCCAAAACGTTAATATTATCAAGATGAAGCAACCAAATGCGTATCATATTGGGGATTAGGGCCACAGCACAGCTATTAGGACTAGGATTTTTTTTTTGTTGTTTGTTTTCAGTCCTAGGCATTAAACCCAGAGCTTTGAGCATGATGGAAAAGCCTCTGCCACTGGACTACGTCCCTGGCCCTAGGACTAGGATTTCTGAGATCTTTTTACCATAAGCACCCAGAAAAATTGTATAGGAAAAATATTGGTTTAGTATATTCTGTAGCTGGAGTAGAAAGGGTTTGCCAAGATAAAGTACTCTCTAGTTTAATGATGTTATAACAAGAGTCTGCTTTGCATGATTGTCTGTTTAACAATATGATAGACCATCAATAAAATAAAAAAAAAATTCCTGTCTTGAGTCAAAAAGTCTACTTTAGAGGAAGGAAAACCAGTTTGCTTTAGTATATAGAGAGAAGGCAAGCATTGGAGTGGCTTTCAAGTTGCTTTCAAGTTTTAGAAATTTATTATGAATTTCTAATCTGTTTTAAGAAGCTCACATATAGAATAAATTATGTTTGGAAATTTTGATTAAACAAATTAGGCTAAGACTGCTCACTGATTGCCAGAATATATTTCATTAAATTCAAATTGATAAAATTTGCAATTGAAATCACTAATTAGAAAACATTAGTTTGTTATGTTTTCTATGAAAACATTTTATTGTCACTTGAAGTAAACTTTAACTCACCAGCCAGCTCAGGGAGAGACACAAGCTTCAATTTTGGAAATTTCCTTAATTCCATTTTAAAACGTTGTAGTATAATAGATATGGGCAAATGCGCCATATCAAAACCAAATGCGCCATATCAAAACAACTCAGTAAGTTGTCGCAAAGGGAGCCCACCTAAGGTAACACCACCTACACAGCTTTTCACTCTTTCAGAGTATTTATCTATCTATCTATCTATTTATTTTATTGCAGTGCTTGGGGTCAAAACTGGAGTCTTGCAAATGCTAAGCATTGGCTCTATCACTGAGCTATATCCCAGCCCCCTTTTCTAGAACTTTATATACAAGCATACAATATGTAATCTTTTGAATCTGGCTGCTTTTGTTCAATTTATTTTTGTGAGTCCCCAAGTTGTTGCCTGTAGCTCTACTTTATTTATTTTTGTTGTAAGATGATAATAAGATTTCTTATTTTATCTATGGATATTTAGGTTGTTTCTAGATTTTCGCTATTATGCAGAACACTGCCACAAATATTCTTTCAGCTGTTTCTTTGAAATTTACATCCACATGTCTAAATGAAATGCTCATATTGCCACTTTTTGGTGTAAGTTATGTTCAACATCTAAGGACTGAAAGTGAGGATTTAATTCTTCATTTTCTCCCCACCTCCACTGCCACACAGTTGTCAAATAGTTATCTCCCTGTCTTCCCACCTTCCCACAGTGAAATTACATAATCGGTTTTTGTTAAATTAATCTATAGTATTTATATGAAAATCTTTGCAATCACTTCACATCTGAGCCATGGAGTAAATTATGATATATTTGTTTTCATTAGAGTTAATACTATCTTTTCCAGTTGTTGACTCTCTCATATAATCCCTGTTTTATCCTGACTCTTCAGTAGAAACATAAATCTCTTTCCTTATGTTAAGACACATGTGGATTCCTATCTTTAACATTATTAGAGACTCTTGATACATTTTGTTCTGTTTGAAACTAGATTTGTTGTTTCCTAGGCCTATCCTACAGCTGTCAAACTGGTGCTTATTTTCACTTTTGCCTTCTGTCAACAATTCTGACACCAAGTGGGTGCCTTATAATCCAATTTAGCTCTGACACTACCCACTTAGCCTCAGTTCCCACACATTAAAGGGCAAAACTCCTCAACAACACTGTCCTTAATTCAGATGTCAGTCTTTCTGTGCAAGGGTTTGCATTTCTGTCTGATCTGTAGGTAGTAGTGGGCTTGGTAGGTCATAGGATCATGATTTTAACTTTTCCTGATGATGCCAAATGGTTATATCAGTTAACATTTCTACCAACAGTATTTGAAGGTTCTTGTTGCTGCTCATGCTCCCTGAAACTTGGTATTTTCAGTCCTTTAAATTTGTCATTCTGGAGCACTGGATATAGCTCAGTAGTGTAGTGCTTACCTAACATGCTCAGCGTCCTGAGTTTGATCCACAGTACTGCAAACATAGAAAAAACATAAATTTACCCTTCTGATGGAGTTATATTTCCTTGTAATTTTAATTAGTGGCTCTCTGATTACTAATAAAGTTGAGGACATTTTCATTTTTTAGTTTTGCATTTGAATATTTACTTTCAAGAAGTGTTTATTCATATCTCTTGTATATTCTCTTTTTTTTACTTATTTGTAGGAGTTTAACATGCACCCTTAGTTATTGCTTATTTTGTGCAGCTGTAACAGAATACTTGAGACTAGGTGTTTCTTTTTATCTTTCTTAAGGCTGGAAAGTCAAATATCAAGGTGCCAGTATCTAGCTAGGGTCTTCTGTCAGTGTCATAACATGGTGGGAGGCATCACATGGCATAGGAGCAAGCAGAGAGAGCAAGAGAGGGTAGACCTACTACTTACTCCTGCATTTATGGCATTAGTCCATTCATGAGGGTGGAGCCCTCATAACTTCCACCTCTTTAAGGTCCCATCTCCTAATACCATCATAAAGGAAATGAAAATGTAAATTTTGGAGGGGATAAACAGTCAAACCATACTAATCAGTTACTTACTTTGCAAATATCCTTTGAGACTCTTTGGGACTCTTTGGCTTGTTGGTTTACTTTTTAAAATGTTCTTTCTTTTTTCTTTTGAAAACTTTTAATGGAAGTATAGTATACTTGTAGAATATGGTGTCTTCTGATAAGCAGAAATTCTTTAGCATGGCCCAACTTAGAAATCCTTTCTTATATGTTCACTGCATATGATGCCATGTTTTAAAAGTATTTTTTTTCCTCACATTCATTAAGATATTTTTCTTTTTTTGTCTGTGCTGGAGATTGAACCCAGGGATTCAGATACACTAAACATATCTTTTCCTGCAGAGTTTTACTCCCAGCCTGATTCTATACGTTCTTAATAAGGTTTTTGTTATTGTATGATTGTAATTTTATTGTTCTTATTTATATCTGTATTGCACCTAGAACTGAATTTTTGTGTGGTTTAAAGTATATTTAAGTAGCTTTAGAGAAATCTTGACCAATGAATTCCTTTTATTTTTCAAGACTAAAGTGTTACTAGTGTGATGAATGAATGATTGTCAAACTAAATCACATTTATACATCATATTATCCACTATGGAGAAAATATATTAGCTGTGGTAGTTTTTAATATTTAGAAATGTTGAAATGACATAATTATTTACAGAGCTAACAGTAAAGAAGGATTTATGAGAAGCCTTGGACCCTGTCCTAGGATTTCCCATTGCTGTATATCTTCATAAGACAGCTAGTTTTTACAGCCTCTATTTCTTGTTATTATGACTATTTTAATACTCTTCTTATATTTCTATTTCTTGATTTATTAAAATATCAAAAAATCTAGACTCCTAAGATTAAAGTGCTTTAAGTATGGATATTCTTCAGGGATATTCTTATTTTTAGAGGGGATTTTGTTAAAAGAAAATTTACTGAAGTTTATTGGAGCAAAGAAGCATTCATGAATCAGGCAGCACTGAATGCTAGAAGAGGTTCAGAGAGTTTCACCCAGTAGCAAGCTTTTATAAGCCAAATGCAGAAGTAGAAAAATCAGGAAGGTTTTATAGGTGGAATGCAGAAGTATAGAAATCATCTGATTTGCTACAGGTGGGCATTTGCCTATGTGGGCATGGTCTGATCAGTTGGTTACCTGTGATTGACTGAAACCTGACTGGTTATCATTGGGTGAAACTTTGCTGTTCATTATACTTCCAAATTAGATTTCACTATGGTTGCTTGGGTTTGTTAGGTTGCTATTCGTTACATAAGAAGTAACGGTATGGGGACAGCCTCTGGTCAATGGTCTCTTATTTAAAAATTTGTTTATTAGGCATGACAATGTGTCCCTCAAAGCAGGGTCTGATAATGAAAGTTAGTGGCTCATGAATGAAATGGGGATGGTTTTTTTTTTTTGTTTGTTTGATCTTATAATCTGCCTCTGAAGGAAAATCAAAGTAAATGTTTGCAAAGTGACCTAGCACACCAAAAGCTAGCTAAACTGATTTTAAAGATGGATTTAAATAGGTAATGCAGTTTTTGGTATGTAATCTTGGACAACCTTAACTTTATATTTATACCTTATAAAATAAAACATATTTGGGATTTAAAAATCAATTAGTTAAAAGCTTTGAAAACACTATTTTAAAGCAACACTAGGATTTCTTTATAAAAGTTTTATATTTAATACAAAAAGTATTCTACATTTTTATCAAATGTAGTTTTACTCAGCAAATTTGTGCCTGAATCAATATTTTACATTTGCCTAAAATATCTGTATATTAAAGATCAATAAAATTTCTCGTTTGAAAGTTACAGAATAATAAATATGTTGATTAAAATGGATAAAAAGTTCATAGGATCCTGATATTTGCAAATATTCAGGTGTTTATGGTTGTTATAATTTGTATCAGAAATGTCCCCTAAAAGCCTTTATTTTGAGGGCTTGGTCCCCTGTACATGGCACTGGTGGGAGATGGTGGAACCTTTAAGAAGTGGGGTGTAGTGGAAGGAACTTAGGTCTTTGGGGGCGAGTCTTGAAGAGAGATCTTTCCTCTTTGCTTCCCAGCCACCATGAAGTAAGTAGATTTTCACTATATGTTCTATGCTGCTGTTGGTCCAAGTTGACTGGGCCAATCAACCACGAACTGAAACCTTGGAAACTGTGAGTCAAAATAAACATTTCTTCTTTTAAGTGGACTATCTCAGGTATTTTGTTACAGTAATGGAAAGTTGACTTACATAGTGGTTTTATTTTTAGGGGCATATCCTTTAGATAGTTGAAAGCAGTTAGGTAAATTTCAGGTAGTCTGGGATATTTCAAGCAGGAAGATCTTTTCATATCTGGCTTTGAGACTTTCCTGTTCTTCATGTTCGTGGTGTTGTATTTTACAACTCCGGAATAAGTAGAAATTACATCAGATACTTTTCTCTCAGCAGTGACGCTTGGGAATAGCATATACTGACTGATGACCCCAGGAACAAGAGGCATTGAATTGAGGCTTCTGTACCCAAGGGATGAATGTCACACAGCTGAAGGAAGTTTCTATAGGATTCTCCATCCTGTTCTGGGCATGTAACAGTTTAACACAGTGATAGTGATCCAGGACAATCTTTTGATAATAACCATCAGGCAAGTATTAAAATGGCAGCATACAGATGGCACCTTCATTGTTTCTGACAGGGAAAATTATGGGCAGTGGATTAAAGTACAAAGTGGAAAGCAATATTCATGACAGGAAATGTTTCCTTCCAGTGGCGTTTTGTTCCAGTGAGGAGCAGCTGGTCATTGATGTATTAGCACAAAGGCAGCTCTCCCTGGCTTCCTGGGTATTCTAGATATCACTTGAAAAGCACATTGAATTAGAAAGAAGTACAATTAAAATGCTTCAAACTTACTGTCAGGGGAAATGCTCTAGATGAGATACACCCTGTACTTTTGTCTGGGCTGGGAGGATACCACTTATTTCAGAAATACTGCTCTTTTGGAGGAAAGCAAGTCTCCTTTTGATTTGATTATTGAATCTACTAGGTACATTGGAAAGGGCTGTGAGTGTGGAGCCAGGGTACATGGGGGATTCAGGCCTGTCACCCCTATAAGTAGGTAGCTTTGGTTGTATGACTTTGAGAGTCTATTTCACTGTCTGTATTTGAAAAGAGCTGTTAAATGCATCATCTATGTATACATAACTTGAAAGTTTTCAAACAGCCTCACTTACGTGTCTTCAATGATCACATGGGATGTTGTTTCATTATTATGAACAGCTCGTCTAGGTCGAGGACATTTGGGGATTTCAACCCAATCCTCTTTGTGTGTTTTGTTTTCAGAGTATTTTATGTTTAGCTGTTCATTTTATTTAAAAATTATGTAGTAGTTAACCTATTTAGATAGGTGACAGTGAGATTTTATTTACCCTTGAATCACTGATTTTTTTCTTTTTGTATTTAATTTGTTTTGTTCCATTATAGTTATTATTCTTTCTGGATGCTGACATTGTCATTTGGTTGGCATCTGTATCTTAGTGTTGTGGACTCCATGATCCTTGATAATTTCTCTATGAATTTCAGGCACAAGATAATATGAGAAACCCCAGGCAAAAGTGTGTGTACCTTCCTCCCCCTACCCAGCCTTGGGATCTGCCTTGTCATGGAGTCCTTCAGTGGAAAATTGTATTTGGAAACCATTGACTAAAAGTAGGTATTGGAATGAATTCTGACTTGAGTCTGATTTTATCTCAATAATTGAGCAAATGGGAAATACTGATTTTTTTTTAGTTTCTAGAGTTTAAGGGAGACATGCAGCTTAAATGTAAAAGATCCATTCGGTATTTCAATTTTATTCCACCAAGTATGAAGAAAAAATCTTATTCATCCAGCCGAATAGAGGAAAACCATTCTCTAAAAGAATGAGCACATAATATCTTTCTTATCAAAAAATACAGGACTTGATAATGTCAAAGCTCAGACAGAGAAGTACTTATTATCCTAGACTCTGCAAAGCCAAGAGTAGAAAAGCAAATACACACACACACACACACACACACACACATATACATATATTTTTCCCCCACATACACAAGGAATCAAAGTTCACTACCCACAAATTATCTGAAAGAATTTCTGTAATAATGTATACCAATTATGTAAAAACAAAAATAAGCCCTAAGCAAAATAAGTGTGCATAAGAAATACAAGTTGTCAGAGTCCAGAAAATTTGTCATTAAGCCTGATTGTCAATCCCTGAAACAACAACAACAGCAACCTATCCCAAATGATTAGATCTTATCATTGTAAAAAATAGTCCAGGAGGGGTGGCAAATCGGGTATTTCAGAGGTAGAAAAAATTGGGGAGTAAATATATTTCTCTCTGTCTCTATCATCTATCATTTATTTATATCTATAACCCATATATATGTTTGTGTGTGTATGTGCTGACTTATGTAGGCATTTGTAGAGAAAGTAAATTGTGGGTTTTAAAAATTGTAAATAACTGCTATAAGAATAGAAATAGGATATAAAATTTTCAAACCTTGAAGGGAATAATAGACAAAGAAAATTGAAGAATCCATTAAATCTAAGAAATGGTTTTAAAGAACACAGCAAAAGACTGGTAAACTGGTGACACATTATAACAACAGAAACAAGCCCAATCTTATCCATAATCATCATGTTATGAGTGTCACCCCACATTCAGATTGGAAAGTTACAGCTGCATGCCTCTTTCAATAGGAGACTTAAATCATATGTACTCGGGCAAAAATAAATATGTAGACAGGTAGATGGGGAATACCTGCACCAGGTAGATGCTAATAGACACAGCTGAGTACCTTGTTGTAATGGAAACTCATAAGGAAAACCCTCTGCAACTGGTATCAGAGGGAGGGGCCCTCACTGAGGTGTGAGGGTGATGGTTGCTTCTTGAAGCTGGCATCAGAGCATGTAGGAGCAGGATGAGCATACGCAGCAAGGGCTGATAGGCAGAGCTGCGTACCCCAAGGAGCACTGTGAACCATGAGAAGTTTGGATTTGCATCATGAGCACAAGATGAGATGCATGACAGCAGGAGCCAAAGTTAGGGCTGATTCTGTGGTAAACATCTCTCATTCAATCCTTCACCCACTCTGTTGGATGTACTGGTGTTTGTATTCTTACATTGTTTATTGTATACCAAATCTAGACCAAATTCATGTACTTATCATAATACAGTAGACCCAACATGAACAGAAAATGATAGGCAGTTTCCAGCCATATGCACAGGAAATCCCTGCATCCAGAGTCATATAGTTGCAGTACTTAGTGCCATCTTTTACCCAGGCCAGGCCTGGAAGAAGGCCAGGTGGTAGCAACAGAAGAGGAGAGAGGAAAGTACTCCAGACACTTTCCCTACATGCAAACAATAGCCTGGGATTGCTTATGATACTTTCCATAAACAGACTTTTAGATCCCTTCCGGTCAGAATTAACTATTTTAGCTCCCATGATACAGAAACACTTATTTGCAAGTGGCTACTAGGAAGATTTAGAGAGATACAAAAGATTTGGGATCATAAAAGCAGCATTTAAAAATAAAATGAGACCTCAGTAATTGTGTGATCTCTGAAATGCCACCAGAGTTCTTATATCCTGTTCTTGAAAATGATAAAAAAAAAATTCCCATGATCGTGTCACAGTACTCTTGTGATTATTTTAGTCAGCTTTGTATCACTGTGACCAAAATACCCAAAAAGAACAACCTAGAGGAGGAAAAATTTATTTTGGCTCATGGTTTCAGAGGTTTAGTCCCTGGTGGACTGACTACATTGGTCTGGACTCATGAGGAGGCAGAGCATTATGGTAGAAGGGTGTGGTGCAAGGAGGCTGCTCCTCTCATGGAGCAAGGAAGCAGAGAGAAGTGGAAGAAGCACAGGGCAGATTCACCCTTCTAGGGTACACCCCTGTGATTTACCACCTCCAGCCATGCCCTACCTTGCTTACTATTCCCACCCAGTTAATCCATTCAAACTGAGAGGGACTGATGTAATTACAGCTCTCATGATCAAATTATTTTACCTCTGAATGTTCCTGCATTATCAAAGAAGCTTAAGGGGAACACCTCATTTCTTATTTGTATTCATATAATTCTTTCCCATAGTTTGAAAACTGGATTCTATGAAACTAGTACCTGTAATGCTTCTTTTTTTGGTATAGATGTTGCACATCTAAGGGCTTCTCAGTACTGAAGATGAGGACTTAATTCTTCATTCACTTCCCACCTCTGCAACCACATAGTTATCATATGTCTTCTATCCTTCCATAGTCCTCCAGTGAAATGACATCATCAGTTTGGGTTGAATTAATTTGCAGTGTAGAATAATCTATAAAATCATTATTCACATCTGAACCATGTAGTACACTATGATTATATTAATTTTTTTAAAGTTAATACTAATTGCCTTTTTTCAATTGTTGGATTTTTCATTTAATATCATTATTTCACCCACAAACTCTCCAGTAGAGCTATAAGTTTCTCATCTTATGTTCAGACCATGTGAACCTCTACCTTTTATATTCTTAGAGACATATTTCTGAAACGGTTTGTCTTCCTTCTTGAATCCCAATGGATTGTTTCTGAGGCCTGTCCTACAGCTGCCAAACTAATGTTTTTTCCCCCGGCTGCCTCCTGTCAACAATTCTGACATCAAGTGGGTGTCCTATAATCCATACCAACCCTGACACTAACTGCCTAGAGTTAGCATCAGATCCCACTAAAGGGTGGGTTCTCCAACTAGATGGTCCTTAATTCGGATGCCAACCACTAATGGTGTCACCAGTGTGCCTACGTTTCTGCTCAGTTGACTTCAAATTTAATTTGGGGCTTCCCGGTAATTCCTTAGTTTTTTTAATTCACTAGACTCACAGAATTCAGAATGTGCTATTTGTACAATTATCATTTTATTATAAAGGATGCTGATGGCCACCCAGATGAAAGTTACTTAGGACAAACTCCAGAAAATCCTGAACACAGGAGCTTCTGCCTCTGAAGTTGGCTGGTACCACCCTACTAGGACATACATGATGGTGTTCATTAACCAGGAAGCCCTCCTTAGCTTTGTCTAGAGTTCTTAATTGGAGTTTCATTTTCTATGCATGATTGATTAAATTACCAGTCTCATATTTGAATTATCAATCTATAATCCTTATTTCTCTAAAGTGAACCTGAAAATTCCGTTCTTCCAATCATGTTGTTGGTTTTTCTTGCAACCTGGGCCTATCCAGGAACTCTTCAAGGGACCCCTGTGAGTCACTTCATTATATATAGTATAGCAAAGCATTTTTATCACTCAGGAAATTTCCAGGGTTTTTGAAATTGTCAGGAACTAGAGACAAAGTATAGTTTCTACTTTATGTTTTACCTTCACACAGTCATAAAGTTGAAAGGTCATGAATCGAGTTACCTTCAAAGCCTGCATTCTGTGTAGTTCCAACTATATGACAGTTTGGAAAAGGAAAATTATGGAGATGGTAAAAATCAGTGGTTTTCAGGGTCTGGGGGTAGGCAGAGATGAACAGGCAATTTTCAGAGCAGTGAAACAACTCTGTAAGATATTGTAATGGGGTCTGTATGTCATTGTATATTTCCCCAAGCCCAGAGACTCTACCTCAAGAAGGAAGGCTCACATAAACTCTGGACTTAGGATGATATGTTTGCCAGTTTTTTTTTTCATCAAGACCAAAATACCTGACAAGAACAACTTAAATAAGGAAAGATTTACTTTGGCTCATGGTTTTAGAGGTTTCAGTCCTTGGTTGGCTGAGTGCATTGTTTTGGGCCTAAATGAGGCAGAAGAGCATATTAGAGGAAAGCTACTCAGCTTATGACAACTGGGAAGCAGAAAGACAGAGCAAGGTCCCAGGACAAGATATAGTCTGCCGCAGTCCGGCTGCAGCAAAATAATCGGGGGGTGACGAATAACTTGTGTACGTTGATACAGCAGGAGTAGGAGCCGTTTATTGCAGGACAGGAGCAGTATTTATACATTCCACACAGCTTATCTAATTAGCATAAACTAGATACATCAGTCAACCAATAAGGAATCTCCACACTTAATGGCTTGCTTTTGTTACTTTTCAAACCACTCCCTCTGGCATTTTGCCAGGCACCATCCAGACTTGTTTATGAACTCTAACATTCCCCTGGCAAAATGCCAGGTGTTATTTTGACTTGTTTACAGACTCTAACATTTCCCCCTTTTGTTTAATTTAAATAACGACCATAGTGGTTTTTACAGAAACACCATAAATAACCTGCTACAAACAGAAAGGGAGGATACAAAATGCCACAATACCAAGCCAATTGATGGCTCCATGCAAGAAGCCCTTGGAAAAATTATACCAGCAATGACACCGTTAGCAAAGATACCGAGTTACAATTTGTTATAGATTACAGTTTGTTGTCTCAGTCCAGGTAAAGCAGTGTCTCAATAGATTAACTCACAGTCCAGGTAAATCACAGTCCAGGTAAGTTCTGCAGGCAGCTAGCTTAAATCACAGTCCAGGTAAGTTCTGCAGGCAGCTAGCTTAATCCGAAGTCTCGTCTGTTTCTCAGCCAAAGTCTTGTCCGGTTTTCAGCAACACTGGAAATTCTTCCACCTTGGTCTTTACCGGCACTGGGACGAAGGCAGGAACTCCGGATGGCTAAAGAAAATCCTGTAGCATTCTACTAAGAAAACAACCTTCTGAACAATTTAGTACATTATCTCAAGGTTTTTTTGCATTTGAAATAAGCATTAATAGTGCTCATTACTCATCAGCTTCCAGGTGTGGGAGAACCATTGTAGCTTAGTTATTGGCATTGAAAATGACCAAACATCAGGGACACCAGTAGCGTCTTCTGCTGGCTGTAGTGCCTGGGCAGCCCCAGATGGCCCTGGGGAGTGTCCCGGACTCAAACTGCTACTGGGCACAGGGAGCAAGAGCCTGCGAGACTGTGCCTCCAGGTCAGGTCTAGATTTGGGCTCGCGGCAGTGGAAGAGCCAGCTCCCCGGCCAGGAGGCGGGGAAGGGCCAGTCGCCGCCGCCTCTTGGAAAATCCTTGCTGCGCTGTGACTGGCTTGCACACTTGGCAGCCGCCTCTCCGCTTCACGCACCCTCCGGTAACGAAAAGTATTTAGTAATAGCCTTTTGCTGCAACTTTTTTCCTGATAATCCTTCTTCTTCTGAACTTTCTTTTTCTTTCTGACTAGAGTTCCTGGGCTCTTATCAACACATGCCCTAACTATTCTTGGTTCCACTGGGGTGCCTTCTTCCCTTAGTAATTTACTTCTCACCCCTTCCATATTTTCATCACAAAGACAATACAATACACTGAGACAAAACAAGACACAAACATACTGTATCAATCTTCTCCATTTTCTTGAAATGGCCATTTTTCCTCTCGCCCTATCTGCCTAGGGACGAGCAGATTGCCCCCGTCCTATCTATGGACGGGCAGCTTTTTTTCGTCACTTACCCCCGAGTGTCCCGGGGCTCCCCGTAACGGGCCACCATCTGCCGCAGTCCGGCTGCAGCAGAATAATCAGGGGGGGGAACGAACAACTTGTGTACGTTGATACAGCAGGAGTAGGAGCCGTTTATTGCAGGACAGGAGCAGTATTTATACATTCCACACAGCTTATCTAATTAGCATAAACTAGATACATCAGTCAACCAATAAGGAATCTCCACACTTAATGGCTTGCTTTTGTTACTTTTCAAACCACTCCCTCTGGCATTTTGCCAGGCACCATCCAGACTTGTTTATGAACTCTAACATTCCCCTGGCAAAATGCCAGGTGTTATTTTGACTTGTTTACAGACTCTAACAATAGTCCCCATAGCATACCCCCAGTGACCTCTTTCCTTCAACTATGTCCCACCTGCCTAGAGGTTCTGGCTACTCCCAGTAGTTCATTCACCAATCAATGGATTAATCTAATGATCAAGTGTTTTGGTCATCTTTTTCATCTTTGTGACCAAAAGACCTGCAAAGAACAGTTAGAGGAGGAAAAGTTTATTTTGGCTTATGGTCTCACTCCATCCATGGCTGACTCCATAGCTCTGGCCCCAAGGTAAGGCACGGTATCATGGCAGAAGGGTATGACAGAGGAAATTGACTCAAGGCATGGCAAGCAGAGAGAAAGCTCTGCTTACCAGGGGCAAAAATATGTACTCCAAAGGCATGGCCTCAGTGACCTGTCTTCTCCAGCCACATCCTACCTCCCTACGGTTATTACCCAGTTAATCCATACCAGTGGATCAATCCACTGATTATCCATTGATTAGGTTACACCTCTCAATCATTTCGCTTCTTAAAATTCTTGCATTGTCTCACACATGAGCTTTTGGGGAACACCTCATGCGTAAACCATAATATCAGGTCAGAAACCTCATAAGCTAGTTCAGAACCAATTTGGGAATCAGTCCTTAACAAAAGCCCCTTCTCTGAGCCTAGTTGCTTTGGGGACCAAACTTTCAACACATGGACCTTTGGAAAACATTTCAGATCCAAAGCATAACTGGTAATATTGTAATAAATCTGTAGGTTCACTCAGTTATTAAAAAAAATGAACTCTGATGGTGGATGTTGATAGTGGAGGAGGTTGTACATCTGTAGGAACAGAGGCTACCTTTCACTCATTTTTCTGTAAACCTAAAACTACTTTAAAAATAAAGTTATTTGATATCCGGCAGACATCAAAGGATAAGAGAACTATGAAGAATTCTGTGCTCATAAATTGGACAAATGAGTTGAAAAGGCTTGGATCCTCAAAAAACAACTATCATAAATCAGTTTATAACTGTGAAGGAAACTGAAGTTGTCATTTTTAAACTCTCAAAACCTGTCTACAAGAAACTTGTCTCAAATATAACAGCATAGGATAGTTAAAAGTAAAATGATAGAAAAAAGGCACAACATGCAATCCTTAATCAAAAGATATCAGCTGTGGCTGTGTTAATATCAAAGTAGACTTCAGGGCAAAAAAAAAAAAAAAAAAAAAAGAATTACCAGAGACAGGGGAACACTATGTAATGGTAAATGTGTCATTCCACCAAGAAAACCTGGCATTCCTTAATGTATGTGCACCAAATATCAGAACTTCAAAACACAGAGAGGAAAAAACCGATGAAACTGAAAGGAATAAAATAGAAACATCCATCTATCTCCATCTATCGTTGGAGATCTCTATACTTCTATCTCAGTAAATGAAAGAAGCTGACAGAAATTCAGTAAGGATACAGACAAATTTAGTAATAGCAACTAATAGAATGCAATCAACATTTATAAAATGCTCTACTCAAGAAATGCAGAATAATTCCCTTTTTGAGAGCCCATGAAACATGCACAAAGGTATAACATAATTTGGACCATAAAGCTCAGTACACTACAGTGACTGAAATTATGCAAAATATCTTTTCCAGTCACAATGAAATTATAAATTAGTAATAGAAGAATAATAGGAAAGTATATGAGACCAGGTGGCCTCATTTTTGAGGGCCTCTGGCAAGAGTAGCACAGCATGGCAGGAATGCATTAGTGGTTCAGCCACTCAAATCATGAGGCAGAAAGTAGGGAGACTAGAGACTAAAAGATTGGTGTCCCACAGTGTCTTTCAAGGGTACGCCCCAGTAACCTAAGAACCTCCCACTAAGCTCCACCTCTTAAACACACTCAGCACCTCCTAATACTCTCTGCCCTGGGAATCAAGCTTTATTACATAAACTTTGGTGGGATGTTATCCATATTCAAACTATTGCAGTATTCAAAGTCTAAAACACACTAAAACACACACTTATATATAATCTATGGATCAAAGAAGATGAGTCAAAATTTTTTTTTTTAAAAACAAATCTTGTAAATGAAAGGTAACATTAAAATTTTGGAACAGAAATCAAGTTCTAGGAAATATATAACACTAACGCATATACATGAAAAGAGCAAAAGCCTCAAATCAGCAGTTTAAGCTTCCACATAAAGAACCTACAAAAAAAGGGCAAAAATACCCAAAACATGAAGAGTGAAGGAAAAATGAAGACAAGCGCAGAAATCGATAAAATTAAAAAGAAGCGATTAAAAGCAATGAAACAAAGAGCTGTTTCTTTAAAAAGATCAATAAAATGGATACATATCTACCAAACTAACAAAGAAAAACTATTCAAATAACCAATGCCAGGAATGAAATAGGATATAAATATAGATCCTGAAGACATCAAAATATAAGGAGAGTACCTACATTCATATATTGGACAAATGAGGTGAAACAGATTGATTCCCTCAAAAATCACAAACTGTCACAAGTCATTCAACATGAAGTGGATAATTTAAAATCCCTGTAACTGTAAGGGAAACTGAAATTGTCATTTTTAAACTCTCAAAAAAGAAATTCCCATACCTAGTTGAATTCACTGAATTCTATCACATGTTTAAAAGAGATTTTAAACATCAATTGTAACCATCGCTTTCAGAATACAGAAGAAGAGGAATCATTTTCCACTTCATTTATGAAGCTAGCATTACACTCATTAAAAATCAGACAAAGTACAAGAAAAGAAGAGGGCTGGGGATATAGATCAATGGTCGAGTATTTGCTCTGGGTTTGATCCCCAAGACTACCAAGAATGCATAAACAAACATAAAAGACGGAAGAAAGATGAATATATCTCATGAATATAAACATCAACAAGAAAAAGAATCCTTAAGGAAATGTTAGCAAATGCAAAATTAACAATATGTAAAAAGAGTTGTCATGACCAAGCAGGATTTATTATAGAGATTCAAGGCTAGTTTAATATTTGAAAACTAACCTATAAAATACAACAATCATATCAATGACTGTGAAAAAATTTAATACCCATTATAAAAATTTCAGAAAAATTGTGAGTAGAGACAAACTTCTTCAACTTGATAAAGATAATTCACAAAAAGCTACAGTTATATTCAGTGATTTGATAACCAATAATTTCTCCCTAAAATGGGAAATGGGTCAAAGATGTTTACTCTACACTGAAATTCAATGGCATACTTGGAAGTTCCACTCAGTGCAGTAAACTGAAGAAAAGGAAACAAAGTATTCAGATGGGAAAGGAGGAAATAAAATTGTGGCTGTTTGTAGAAGACAGAAATGCATAGGAAATCCAAAACAAACAAACAAAAACCCCCAAACAATTCTTAGAATAAATGAGTTCTTCAAAGCTGCAGGAATTAATTAAATCAATCTATTTTTATGCACTACCAATAAACATGTGGACACAAAAATTAAATATATTACCTTTTATAAGTGCTTACAAAGAAAATAAAGAAGGAAGAAAGGAAGGCAGTGTTAATCTAACAAAGTGATAAACTGGATTTGTATAGTGAAAATTACAAAAGCTAATGACAGAAATCAATGAAGATCTAAGTAAATGGAGAGGCATAACGTATTCATGAATCGGAAGACTGAGTGTGTCAACATTCCCCCAGTTGATATACAGGTTTAATGCAATTCTTAACAAAATCCTTGTAAGATATTTGTACATGGACACAGATTATTCTAAGATTTATATGGAAAGATAAAAAGCAGGAATTGCTAAAACAATTTTTAAAAAAGAATATGTGGGGGCCGGGGTTGTGGCTCAAAGGCAGAGCGCTTTCCTCACATATGTGAGGCAATGGGTTTGATCCTCAGCACGCAATAAATTAATTAATAAAATAAAGGTCCATCAAAAACTAAAAAAAAAATATTTAAAAAAGGAATATGAGGGACCAGTCTAACAGATTTGAAGATTTACAATAATCTAGATTACGGTATTGGTGGAGAAATTAACAAATAGGTCAACTAATAGAATTAAGATCTAGCAGTAGACCCACAGAAGTGTGGTCTCCTGATATTAAAAAGGTGCAAATAAAATTCAGTGTAGAAAGGATCACCTGTTTAGCAAATGAGGCTGCAGCAATTGGATATTGGTATGGGAAAAAAAATAAGGAGCTTCAACTTAAATCTCATATTTTATACAAAAATTAAAGTGGATCATAGACTTAAACATAAAGATGTAAATGTTTCAATATCCTGAAGTCCTCATGACATTGGCCTGGTGAAAAGTTCTTAGCATGATGCCAAAAACATGATCTATAAAAGAAGAAAAATGAATAAATTTACCTCATGAAAATTAAAACATTTTTTTTCCTAAGAAAGATGTTGAGTGGATTAAAAGCCACTCCACAGATAAAGTATTTTCAGTCCTTATATCTGACAAAGAACTCATCTCTAAAATATGGAAAGAGCCTTCAATATTCAACATTTAAAAATCCAGTTAGAAAATGAGCAAATGAATCTGTAGTGACAACTCAGATCAGTGGTCATCTGGGGGTTCAGGCAAAGTGGGCGTAAGGATGGAAATAGATGGGGCAAAGAAAATCCATATGGATGATGGAAATGTTCATTCTAGACTGTGGTGATGGTTTCATGAATATACACATATTTATTTAAACTTATTGGTATACTTAAAATAGTGGGTATATTTTGTATGTAAATTATCATTTCAATAAAGCTAGGTTTTGTAAAGTTTAGATTTCTTTTCAATAGAAATCTATTAAGAATCCACCAAGACATGGGAGCAGTTGCACATGCCTGTAATCCCAGCAACTTGGGAGGCTGAGGCAGGAGGATCTCAAGTTCAAAGCCAGCCTCAGCAAAAATGAGGCACTAAGCAACTCAGTGAGACCCTGTCTCTAAAATAGGGATGGGGATATGGCTCAGTGGTTGAGTGCCCCAAGTTCAATCCCAGGTACCAAAAACACAAAAACAAACCCACCAAGAAACATTTCTTCAACTGAGGTAACTAAAATAATCGAGAACCACTAGGTACATCATTTTAAGTTCAGAGTATTTGCATTTTATTATAGCACAACCAGCATTTCTGACCAAAGTATTTCATTGGATATAAGACTATGAGTTGTTTTTTTAGACATTTGAAAATGCTATGGTTCTTCCTTTTGGTCTGTTTGGTTTCTGCAGAACAATACTCTTGCCATTGCTTTGTTTTTGTCCTATGGGCAAATCCCATTTTCCTCTCCCTGCTTTGAGGATTTTTCATTGTTTTTAGTTGTTAGAAGTTTGACTTAGATATTCTTGGTGAGGATTTCCATATATTTATCCTGTTTGGGGTTTGCTCATTTCCTGAACCTCTAGATTTGTATCATTTGTCAGAGACTGTGTCAGCCATTGTTTCTTCCTGTACTTTTCCAACTTTACCCTTTCTCTTTTTAGCCAGGACTCCAATTATACAACTATTAGAACTTTTGTTTTAGTCTCATAGGTCCCTGTGTTTTTTATTTATTTATTTTTTCAGTTTGTTTTATCTCTGTCTTTCAAATTGGGTAGGTTCCATTGTTCTGTCTAAGGGTTCTCTCCTGCTTTTGTTCTATCCTCTCCCTTCTGCTGTTGGGTTCATGCATTTAGTTTACTGCGTCAAGAGGTCAGATAATTCTGAGTAAAGTAGGTTGGATGTTTGAGCAGAAGATTTTAGAATATAATTCATCACTGAAATAATCAAATCACATTCATGAGTAAATAGGATGAATAGTATGGGGATCACAGGATAGAATGTAAGCAATTTTTTAAACAATTGGATAATGGTATAAATATAATTTTATGATTTTTCCCCTATATTTTAAATGTTTCATGATTATATTCTTTTGAAAACATATTAAAATTATATAATATTTTACCTCATGAATCTTTAATAACTTTTTTACTAGGTAATTAGCTTGTTGACAGTGTTGCTAGCATTATACATAACATCATAACCAACATTTTCAGACTTCCATCTTTGTTTTGATGGTCTGATTACTTTTAGGGTCATTTGTTAGATGTGGAATTACAACCCCCAAATGTGTGTGTGTGTGTATTTTAACTCTTAAAGACAATTAACTTTAGATTGCACTGAAGAAAGCCTGTGATAGTTATACATTGGCTCAGTGTAGGAAGCTGTCAGTTTCAGCCTCATCTGCTCTGAGTCTTACTTTAAAGCATTGATTTGAATGGCAACTTAGTTATTTTTACACACATCTGTGTGTAACTACAGATTTAAAGAAATGGTCTACAGTTATGGAAGACAATCAATCTTTCATTTTTTTTAAGGATCATTGCCTACTGTCTGTGGTAAAGAAAATCCATGAATCTATACCCAGAGGAGGGAAGGCATTCAGAATGTGGAAATTTCACAATATTTGACAAGTATATACATTATTTATAAATTTGAAGTTAGAATGAATCCAGGGAGATGAGAGAAGACAAACATACTGAAAATCTCTCGCTTTTCTCTTATTTGTATATTTTGGTAAGTTTTGTTTTGCCCTCTCCCCTTCACAAAGCAGCAATACATATTCATAACCTTGTGAGTATTATTCCTTGTCTCTCCACTTGTGAGTTTTTTTAATAAGATTTGCCTTGGTTGGTGTTGTGTTCAGTTCGAAAGATCCAGAAGAGATGGTGTGTTTCCTGCTGTCTTAATTTCCTTCCCCATTGCTTCTGCCTTTCTGATGGAGCTTCCACTGTCAGAGCTCTGGGGGAGCACTCTGGCTTTGAGCTCCAGGTGGAACAACTTAGGTGGGACTTGAAGAGTTCCTCCTGAGGCCTGAGGGAGGCGAGTGAGTATTGTGACATGGGACCGTAGGAGGGGAGGTTAGGAAGTGTCTTTGGGAAATAAGAGAACTTAAAATTCTTAGACTTAAAATGCCAAAGGACTCTTCCATTCCTGGGAATTTCTTCTTATTATAACCTGATTCTGTGTTAATAACCTGACTATAAATCTAAGTTAGGACAAATACATTCCTTGGTTAAATTGAAAAGAAACAGATTGGTGTTCTAGGTTGTAATGAATATAAAAATAGATGCAAATTTATTTTGGTCCTTATGTGATGGGAAGGTGTAGGAAGTAGAGGGCTGTGGGATAGAAATTTGGTGGTAGCTATTTTATAAAGTTAAACTTGGGCATTGCCTACATTGAACAATTTTCTTCCGCTTCAGGGCTTATTCTGAAAAAAACAATCTCAGACATATCAAATGGTTCATACATAACAAAAGGTCATTTATAAAGGCAGTTATTACTTTAGAAATTTATGCAAACTATTTAATCACCTAAGTTATGAAAAAGTGCCAAGGTAATTCTGTCCCTGACTTTGTGATAGGAACATTTTTCTTGGTAATTGGTGTAGAATGCTTTATGGTATGACACTTCATTGTACTTCTCAGAAGAGAAGAGGTTCGTGACTAGTCTGAATTTGGTTTACTTAGTTCCTCACTTTTCCTTGTAAGAGAGGACATCCAAATATGCTCTGGATTCAAAGAGAAAAGGAATTTGGGGGCAGGGAGAGGTGTAGCTTTTTTTCTTAGTGTCTCAACTGCAGTGATTAGAATGAATACCCATGATATTTCTGGGCACCAGTAATTTATTAGCTTTCTGGAAGTCTGTAGAAGAATTGGAGCCTAACTATCTTAGCAAACTCATTATTTATAGATTTTACATAAAAACAAAAAGGATTTATAAATACATTTGGGAACTGCAAGTTTAATTAGATTCTTTGACACTTAAAATCCTCCTCATAATAACAGTATGAGCTAGGAGTTGGTAAGAAAGGAGTTGCTTCCTCTTCATTAATGTCAATCATTGGGGTGGCACCCTTTTAGCCCACAGGTTCAGTGTGGCCCCAGCCTAGTTTCATAAGACAGGGATTTCAGTGCTGTCTTTCTACTGTGCCAGTTTGTTCCTAGCTTTGGAGAGCAGAACTTGGGGGATGCCTGGGTAGCAATATGGATGACAACTTAAAATCTCAGAACAAGCACTTGGGACCATGAGCAGCAGGGCTAGACCCATGGTAGCACCAATAGAGGACTGAAGGGTTAGTGTATCTTTCTTCAACTTCCTGCCTTTCTCTGAGGTATTATTTTAGAAAGCACTACTTAATAAACACGAATCACACCAGTGTTGGGCAGTCTGTCCCAGAGTTGGCTTGAAATGGAAAACACTTTGGGCCAGCTGCTGTGCTTAGGCTACTTTGAGGTCAGCCCTGCCTACTGCTTATGCTTGTGCATCATAATGTGGCCATGATGCCAGGCTGGCACTGACTGCATGACCACACACCACCCACTCTCAGCCCTGGCTGGCCTCTGACTTCTGTAAGGGGTCCAATAATGTGGATTTGTTTTCCTATAGGAGTTGCACCATCTGACCCAGGGTCTAAAGCATGCTGAGCATGTCCTCTACCACTGAACTATGCCCCTACGCCTTACCTTATCACTGATTGCTTTAAACACCCATCTTTTTCTTTTTGTTATGTTTTGTGTTGAAATATTTGGGAAAGGACAATGTTTCCTTTTGGTTGTTCATATCCTTCTTTATTAAGGAGTGCCAGGAATGCAGGAAGACATGAAACCAGGAAATTTAAAGACAGTTAAACATTTTTTTTTTTGTAGTAGGCATAGAAACTAGGAGTGCTTCACCACTGAGCTACAACCTAGCCTTTTTTATTTTATTTTGAGACAGGGTCTTGCTAAGTTGTTTAGGGCCTATCCATTCTCCTGCCTCATTTTTCTGAGTCAATTTGATTATAGGCATGTGCCTCTGTGCCAGGTGACAGAGACTCTTAATATCTTTTCCTGAGTTACATTTAGTGCTCTCACATCACCGTTATGAAATCCCCTCCTCCCCCAGTCTCAATTCTTACAGTTAAGTAATATGTTCCTGTAGGTTATTTCTTCTAGCTTTCTCTGTTTAGGTGAGTTTAGAGGTATCTGCAAACTCAGAAATTTCAGCCTTTGAGATAATTTGTTAACATATCAGTGTTGATTCTTGTAAAAATTCCTCATTTAGGCCCTTTACCACACTTAAGGATTTTCAAACGTTAGACTGTATGACTTTGAGGTGGATTGTTAACAGTCTCTGCTATTTCATGTTTTCTGTAACTTTCATTGCCCATACAAAGAAACTTAATGCCATATTCCATTCTTTTCACCTTTTAACTTATTTTTTTAAATAGTTTTTTTAGTATTTATTTTTTAGTTATAGGTGGACATAATATCTTTATTTTGTTTTTAAGTGGTGCTGAGGATTGAACCTAGTGCCTCACACATGCTAGGTGAGTGCTCTACCACTGAGCTACAGCCCCAACCCCTTAACTTATTTTAAAAAATCAGTTTATATCTTAAAGTTGAATGCATCTTAAATTTAATGAAATATATGAAATGAATATTTATTGAGAGGATAAACAATGTAAAAGAATTACACACACACACACACACACACACACACCCCTACACACACATAAATTGAAAAGGGTTTTTCTAAAATTGTTTTCAGAGTTTTGATTATGTCAAATTAATGTTTTATATTCCATTTTTTTCTTTTAAATGTAGTATTTATGCTTCCAGGATAATACCTGATAGTAAGTACTTCAATGAGGTGGTGTCAGTAACAAAATCTTTGTTAATTTGAAAAATGCTTTTATTTTGATGACAGTTTAGCTGGGCATAGATTTCAAAGTTGATTTCCACGATTACTTTATATAAATTGTAAATGCCACTCTGTTGTTTTCTGGATGCTGTTATATTTTGCCATCTGCTCTCAGGCCAGTTGTTATTCCCTTGTAGATAAACTATGACTCTGTGCTTTTAGGATATTCTTTTTCATGGGGCATAGTGGCACATACCTGCCACTAGCTAGTCCCAGCTACTCAGAAGGGTGCTGAGGTGGGAGGATTCTGAATTCAAGGCTAGCCCAGGCAATATAGCAAGATCTCTTTTCTAATAAGTAAGTAAGTAAATAAATAAATGTTTAATGTAGCATGATTTAGTTATTTTAATGTAAACATTTTATTTTATTTTTGTGGTTCTGGAGATTGAACCCATGGACTTGTGCATGCAAGGCACAATTATATCCCCAGTCCAATATTTTATTTTAAAACTGTATTATATTTTGATAAAACTTACTCTACAATGAGTAAATAGAAGATAATACACTGAGTTTTCACATACTCTACACTTAGTTTTGTCTGTTATTTTTATCTTACATTAATTAGTGTGGTACATTTTGTTAAAATAAATGAATGAATATTGGCATATTTTTTTTTTTTTTATGTCCCAGGCACTTCTTGTGTCCTAGTTGTTATCTCCCCTCTTGACTTGGGCATCCCTGAGCACTCTGCGTCTGCATTGCCCTGGGTCTGATTCATAGTGTTACTGATTAGGCTGAACCCTGTGGATATGGTGCTAAGTGGGGCAAGGTAAAGTGACTTATGATCCTGTGTTAGACTTCTATCTCTGTTTCTAGTGGCCAGTGTCTCTGGGCTGTGTTCTCTAGTGGCATATAGCCTTTCTCCCATTTTAGGCAAGACAGAAATGCTATGGAGTGTTGGAGGGGGGCGATGCCTTTACCCAGCAAGGTTAAGGCTCTGATAAAACCAAGACTATAGGCCTCTGTTACTGAGACTGCTCTGGGACATCTATTCACCATGAATACTCCTCCCTTCCTCTTGCTTCAACTGCAGATCCATCATAGGAGTTTCATGGGGTGCCTAGAGGTGAAACCCATGAAACTGGAGGGGCATCCAAAAGACTGGAGCCCTTACAGTTTTCTACTTCTGTTAAAGTCCACACTCAACTGGATAGTCATCACAATTAGCATGTGAGCATTGCTACAGTTTTGTCTATAGCTCCAGGAGCTTCTGCCTAAAGGAAACAGGTCTTGGCTGTGCCTCTGAATTTGCTCTCTCCAATTTCAGTGTGACCCTGAAACCTCAGTCCTCCTGGTTCCAAGAAAACACTGATTTTTTCAGTTTGTTCAGTTTTTGGTTGTAAGTATGGAAGTAGTTCATTCTAAGCTGGTTACATATTGAAGCTGAAAAGTAGTTGAGCTTTGACTAGTTTTTGATTCACCCTTACCTTTTTAGAACCTCATACTTCATTAATTTGAAGATTTAATGGTTCAATTCTATAAACTTCTCAAACATTTTCTTCCCTAAATTTTTCCTTCTGTTGTTTTTATATGCATATGAAATGTTTTCAATGTACCCTTTATGCCTTTTAAACATCATATTTTCTGTTTATCATTCTGAGCTACATTTCAGATTATTTTATTGTGTCTGTCGTCAGCTTCCTAATTATCATTTGTTTTTCCTAATTTGATATTTAACCTGTTCATTGGGTTTTTATTTCAGTTACTAATTTTTTTTTAAATTTCATAGAGCTCATTTTTTTCCAGATCTACTTTACCCACATCTTCTTTTAGTGTATTTTGATATCTTTAATGTTAATCATACTTATTCATTGTTACCCTCTCATATTTCCCTTGCCTGGGTTTATGGAGATTTACTTCTGCTTATTCATTTTCTGTCTCTCGCTTATGAAGAAATTTCACCTACATTTCTCGTTTGAATTTTTGGGAGTTTACTCTGCTCACTTGGTTTGTTTCTCATTCGTAGGGAAATTTTCACTTATATTTAACAGCAGGAGCACATAATCACAATTATAGTTTTCTGGGCAATTTTTTAAAATCTCATTTGGTTTGCTTATTTGTTATTACATTCTGGTTGCCTTAGGTTTTACTCATCTGGAACAAGATTTATGCTACTTCCATGACTTGCATAGTTCTCATGTATTATATATTATTTATGTTTGAATTCTCCATCAGAAGAAAAACCATACATTTTCAGGATTATTGTCCATCTCTGTTTCTCTGCTTTTAGCCCAGATGGAAACATACAAACTTCTTTGTTGTTCTACCAGAGGGCGTTTCAGTATCCCCCTGCTGCCTGGGTGGGGGCTGTTGCCCTCACCTTACCTCTACCTGTGCAGTCAGCCTTGACCTCAGGACAGTAGGTACTGGCCAAACTTGCTCTGAATATGCGTGGCCACAGCTCTCCCTGCCTCTGTAGCTCTGCCTTAGTCATCTCGTGCACTTGTTTATTTTGATTTCCCCTTGAATCTTGTTTTTGAGGTTTTCTGTTGCTTTCTTGTGAGCTTCGATTTGCATTTTAAAAGTCATTTGATTTCATCCAGCATTTGCAGTTCTGTTAATAGAGCAGTACTCAGGTGAAGGAGTCTACTGTTTTGTGTGTTCATCCCAGAGGACTTAACTTGTGTGCTCTCCACCCACTCTAGTTGTGTCATCTTTGTTTTACCTCCATCTCCAGCCTTTTGTCTCATTAACATAATCTATTTGTGATAGTCCTCTGCACAAATTGCGATTACCTCATGCCTTGCCTTCTTGCCAGTAAATCAATTTCTAACTGTGTCTGTTTTGTTTCTTTCTGTTTCTGATTTATTAACTATGTAATAATGTCATTTGGTTTCTCAGTTTATTTAACTCTGCAGTCTTCCTTCACATTCCACTGTCATTTTGTTATCTCTTTTTGAAATTATGTTTAATTTGAACCAAAGTTTATTAAATGACATAGGACAAAGAACTCCTAAGAAGCATGCCTATCTTGTCTGGGTTTTTCCAGGCTATACATGGTATATTGTTGTGCCTGCTGCATGCCTGTTTGCTTCCTTTTAAATGATATTTATTTACAAATACACTTATTTAATTCTTCATTTTTTATTCATAATCATACCATGATCATTAGCAGTCATTCCAGTTTTTAAAAAAAATTTTCTCATGCCTTGTGTGTTTCTTCATTAATTTTTGTTTTCAGTGTTATAATAGGAGTAAATTATTTTACATGTTCTTATTTCCTTATTTGGAATCCTTATTTATTTTTTCTTAGTTTATTAAACCAGTGAATCTATATTATTTTAAAAATTATTAGAAATGTTCAAGTAAAACACACCAAATTATACTATGTTCATGTACACCACAATGAATCTGACTTTTGTGTGTCATTACAATGGCCTAATAAAATAAAAAGTGGTGGTGGTGTGGACCAATAGAGTAAAGGAAGGGGATGAGGGGAAGGAAGGAGATTAGGGAAAGAGGATGTACTGGGAAATGAGGTTGTTCAAATTATATTATGTGCATGTGCATATATATCACAGTGGGCCTCACTATTCATAATTATAATGTACCAATAAATCCATTAAAAAACATCAGAAAAAGTTACCACTTCTAAATCCTATTTCCAGCGGGGAGGAGGAAGGATGCAGAAATGTTGGTCAGTGAGTACTAAGTTGTAATTAGGAGCAAGCAGTTTGGGTGGGGTGGGGTGACTATGGATACTAATAATGCACTGTACATTTTAAAAATTTGGAAAAATTTTTTGTTTGTTTTTTGTTTTGTTTTTTGTTATTGTTGTTGTTTTGTTTTTGTTTTTGATACCAGGGATTGAACCCAGGTGCATTTTACCACTAAGCCACATCCCCAGCCCTTTTATATATTTTATTTAGAGACAGGGTCCCACTGAGTTTCTTAGGGCCTCACTAAGCTGCTGAGTCTTGATTTGAACTTGTGATCCTCCTGCCTTAGCCTCCTGAGCCATTTGGGATTACAGGCTTGGGCCACAATGCTCAGCCGGAAGAAATGTTTTTGATGTTTTTGCCATAAAGAAATGGTAAATGAGGGACATAGAAATGTTTCACCTGATTTAAACTGCACCATGTATACATGTATTGAAATATCACGTGATATCCCATGAACATGTATAATTTTATGTGTCAGTCATAATAAATTAAAAAAAATATTAGACAAATGAGTCCTGCTTCTAACTTCTGTTCATGTATCTTGTCCCTTCCCATCTGTCCTTTGAGCCCATTTTCTTCTGGTTTCACACTAGGACCTTTGTTGGGATCACTATGTCTCTAGGTCATTTCTTTGATGGGACATATCATAATTAGGTTTCTAACAGAATTTGTTGGAAGAGCCTGATACTGAGCTACCCAAATCTGTCCCTAAAGCCTTTGTGGGAGGTGTGACTCTGTGCAGTTGTTTGCTTTCAGTCCTGTCATATCTATCGAACTTGTTATGGGTGCCATGTTTGTTGTAGATGGTGCAGGAGATACCTGCAAACTGATCTAGTCCAGATGATGGCTTAAGCACAGAGAGGAGTTGATTGTTTTTATCCAGGGCTACTTCAGATGAAGCTTGATTCATGGTCCCCACCATGTGCCTGGAGCTGATTCTCCCCTCTGTGTCTTGCCTCCACTCTGTTGTTGTCTTCCTGTCACCTCTGCTCTCTAGCTTTGCTAACTGGAGAGGTGTTTCCATCACTGTTAGTTTCTGCTCTCTGGATCCTCTCCCAGGCTTCATTCCTCCAGATTTGGAACCTGTGGAGGAGGCAAGGGAGCCCTTCCTCTTCAGAAGGAAGCTCTTAGTAGCAGTTAAAAGTATCTGCTTTTAACTCTTCCTCATTTCCTGAGAAGGGTGGGCAGCTCTCTGGAAATGGGGTTCACTCTACAGGATCTAAATGGATGCTAGGTAAGGGGACAATTCCCTAGGAGAGCCTTCTTATCCCTGCATGCACAGGCAGCTGGCATGTCTTAGCGATACATCTTTTTCCTTCAATTTGGCATTGAACATTGGGATTCACAGGGGAAGGAAAAATCAGTTGGTATTGCTGGGATCAAGGACCTAACCTCAGAGACACACCTGCCCCAATTTATCTGGCATTTATTCTTCCCAGAGGAGTCATTCAGCCTAATTGGCCAGTTCTTCAGTTTGTTTTTATGTGTCTGTTTTGGGATTATGTCAGTAAGGAATTACACACTGATATGTTGGGAGTGGGAGGGAAGAAAACCTGTGTTATACTTGGGTCTGATTTCTAAAAATCCCTTAAGCCTTTTGTTTGCATTGTTCCCAAAAAGAGTTTTTCTGGAGCTATGCAGAATTAACTTTGATAGTTAAAAATAGAATTAAAAAATTAAAATCATTCTGGAGGCAGAAGTTTCCAAAGGATTGCAGTCTCTGCCTCAGTGAGGTTAAATAAGGAAATTGAATTTTGGAAAAGCTCAGGGGCCTCCCCAGGTCCATCCAGTCAGAGAGTGGCAAAGCCCAGATCTGACTGTGATATCTAGACTTTTTACATTGCACTCTAAGACACATACCCTGAGTAGCCTCAAAGTAAGTGCAGGGAGGGAGATGTGATCTGTACTCTGCCAGGGCCAGGTTCTCTTAAGAACCAGGGTGTCAGGAATGCCAATATCTATGCCAGTGACTCTGAAACTTCTAGGTTTCAGGACTCCTTTACTTTCTTAAAGGTTATTGAGAATGCCCCAAATTTTGTATACATCTATCAGTATTTATCAAGTCAGAAATTAAAACTAAGAAAACTTTTTGAAGTTTATCCATTTAAAAAGACAATAAACTCATGCTAACAGGAAAAGTATTTTATGAAAAAGACACTATATTTTCCCAACATAACACATTTACATGAAGAGGAAATTGTTTTATTAGTTTGCAAATCTCCTTAATGCCTTACTTAATAAAAGGTAGCTAGACTTTCTTATTTGCTTTTACTGCTGATCTACTGTGTTCTGTTGGCCGTGCAGAACTCCAAGCAGTGCTCATGAGGAAGGAGGGAGAAAGAAGGAAATAATTTCCTATGAGAAAACTTTCCTTCCTTCCTTCCTTCCTTCCTTCCTTCCTTCCTTCCTTCCTTCCTTCCTTCCTTCCTTCCTTCCTTTCTTCCTTCCTTCCTTCCTTCCTTTTTTTCTTTCTTTCTCTGAATTTCTTTCTTTCCCTTTATTTCTGTCTTTCTTTTTTTGTGTTCTGGATCAAACCTAGGCCTCATGCATGCTAAGCATGCCCTCCACCACAGAACTACATCCCGAGTCCCAATGAGAAAAGTTTTGAGTCACTGATCAAAAACAACCGTTCTGCCCTCATCTCAGAAACCCAGAGGTTCCCAGCCTGTGCTTTGAGAACTTCTGCTCTGAACAAATACCAAAGAAAACTTTTTTTCCATTATCATAATCAAAGTGCCCATGGTTATGGCATAAGTGTCAGGATGAAATCGTGGTTCAGAACACAATCATCCAGCTAGAAGAATAAGAGGTTGGATCTCAGCTTTTACTTTTGAATATAAAAGCCAGGAGTTTATTTTGTTTTGTTCCACAATTGATTATTTAAGCGTTCCCTTTTCCCTTCGATTATAAAGGTAATATATGCTTACAACAAAGCATTCAAACAGAACAGAGGCAAATAAAATTAGTAATTCTCATGATTAAATGAGAAAAAACAATATTTCCAGCTTTGCTGAGATGCCACTAGGCCAAAGTGAGTTACACATTGTGCACATGCGTGTCCATGTATGTATGACATTTACAAGAATAAAAACTCTGTTTAATGGTTAGCCATGCCCTGTTCAGGTTATCATAGAAATTCTGTTTAGTAAAGTGCTTGTTCATCTTTTGCCCATTTTTTTCTGTTGGATTGTCTGCCTTTATTCTTATTGATTTGTAGGAGTTTATTTCTTACTCTATTAGTCTTTTGTCAGACTTAATATGTTGCTGACACAGAAAAAAATCATAGACTCTCAGTTTATTATTCTGTAAAACTAGGATAAAATATGGTTGGTGTAAAGATTAAATTGGATAAAAGAAGCCATCCTTGTTATGAACTATACAGTGCTACAAAAATGTGAATTTATATCATCCAGTGGTCTTCCCTGCAAGCAAGAATTTAGACATGGTTAGATCTAGTGTTACATATTTTGTTTTGTTTTGTTTTCCTCAGCATCTACTCAAAAGCAAAGAAAGTAGTGAAATAATGTTGAATAATTCTTTCCTTAACTTCAAAGAGAATACCTGCTATAAGAATGCAAGATAGCACATTACACATCATCAGAACAGTTGTACTTAAATAAGATACACAATTATTCAGAAATATTAATTTTTTTAAAAAAGTGTGTTCATATAAATCAAAGTGTGCTCTTCAGTGAAGTGCTCAATCTAAAAAAGAGTGAGGAGAGTCAGGCCACTTGACTCTGGGGTACGGTGCCACACTGACCTTCTTTGCTTCCATGATAGGCTTCTCCTGAGTCCTCAAGGCAGGCAGGAGCATGTTCTTCAGGGAGATCCATGGGCAAGCAGCTGCACAGGGACAGCTGCTAATGCTGAGTGACATTTCATGGATTGAGTGGTGCTACCCTTAATACCACTGGCTATAGGAGGCACATAAAGCAGCTGTTAATATTCTCATTTCCAAGGAGAGAAGATTGAAGCCCAAAGACTACAAGTGCCTACTGGCTGGGTAACTGAGATTAGACCCAGAGATCCTGTGGCCCACATGGTCTCTAATTTTTCATTGCTGTCCTACTCAGTGTGGACAGGGCAGTAATAGCCAGATGGTTGATCTGGAATTACTGAAAACAATTTTAAGAGTGCTATGGTCTGAATATTTGTGCCCTCCCCATTCATATGTTGAAATCCTAAGCCACAAGATGATATTGGGGGTGGGGTCCATGGGAAGTAATTCAGTCCTGAGAATGGCTCCCTCCCAGATTGGACTAGTTCCCTTATAAAAGAGACTCCAGAAAGCCGATTTCACCCCTTTCACCATGTAAAGACACAGGCAGAAGACCACCACTTATGAACCATGAAGCAGGCCCTCACCAGACAGCAGAATTCAATTATACCAGCACCTTGATGTCAGACTTCCATTCTCCAAACTGATAAATAAATTCCTGTTGTTTATAAGCCTCTCAGTTTATATTGTTTTTTAAAACATCCTAAACAGGCTAAGACACAGAAACTGCATTGCTTGCTAATTACCAGCCCTGGGGTACCTGTGGGATGTTGTTTTCCACCTGAATAGAGCCTTGGCAAGCTCCCCCATTTTATCTTCCAGGAGCTCAGGAACAGTGTTCAATTACCACATTACATATCAGGCCAGCATATTGCCTGAAACAGGAAGTGCTTCATAACATTTGTTGAATGAATGAATGAGCAAACGAATGAATGAAGGAAAACTTGGCTGGACAACAGAGAAAAGGCTTGTGCACTGAGTAAGGGATTTTTGACTTGATTCTTTGTTCAGTGAAGTTGAAAGAGGATGAACTGATTATATTTGTGTTCAGAAAGCCCCATGTGGAGGTGAGCAGAGGACAAATGTGAGTATGCACATATGTGTGTATGCATGAGTCAGCATATTGCAGGTGGGAGAAAGTGTGAGACCTTGTCACCCTGTGGGTGTGGCCCTGAGCCAGTGAGGGCAGGAAGGAGATGCATTTGGAGAGTGGAGCCCTCCGACTACAACGGGCTTCCTTTGGAGCCTCAGCAGAGGGCCCCTCTTGGCATTGCTGTGCTGTCAGGTGGTGGCTGGCTGCTGCTTGTTGTTGATTACAGATTGAAATGCTATACTTTGGTCCCATGCTGCCACACAGCACAGAAATCCAGTGTCACTCTAATGAGGTTTCCGTTTGAATGCTGGAAAGAAAAAAACCTTTTAATTAGATTGGTAGTAATTGAGCTCCCAAACCGCAGAAGCCTTTCTCTCAGGAGAGGAAGACACAAATGCAATTAAAAGAAGAAAAGGCACCTAAATGTGGAACCTTGCTAACTCTAAGTCCATTAAAAACAACAGCTGCTTAATAAGTTGAGGCAGCAGATTCATGTCCTGAAGAGCTTATGGAATAGGAGACAGAACTGGAACTGAGCACATGTACAGTTTCAACATATGGCTCCTGGTGTGGAATACGGAGAACTGTTAGCTCAACAACTTTTTACCATGAAAATATATTGGCTTGTGTTGTTTTGGAAAAGGAAATGTCTTTCCTCTGTTACAGAACTGTCAATTTCTCCTAAGCATATCCCCTGTCCTGGGAACCCTCTGAGATATAGTCCACCGGGAGCAGTATCCTCTCTGTGGTATCTGCCCAACCCCACCCATCTCACCCTCAAAGGTACTCAGCAGGTGAGCAGCAGGGCACAGGGGCATGGATATGTCAGAGTGTCCCTCCCAACTTCTTACCTGTATACCACATTTTTATTTTAATAAGAAGCAGCATTCAGTTCTCATTTGCATCCCTGCCTGCGGACTACACCCTGGCAGATGCTAGATGCTTTCAATCATTGGGCCTGTTTTTGGTGACTTCCCATTAGTGAACCAGAACAAGTAATTCCTATTACAGGAACTTGAGGTCTCAGCTTCCAGGCAAGTCTTCACGCTAACATTAATAAATACTTTCCCTGGAGAGGGTGTTAGTTGCTAATATACGGAATCCTTTAGGCTGAAGTTGAGAGGATTCAATACTAAAACAACAACATTCTAGTATAACTATTGTATAAAAGTTGCTCAGTTGCCTCTTTGTGAATTGTTTTTTGCTAGACCCTGCTGGACTTGGCCAGTGATAAAGTACTGCTTGCATCCCAGTTGTAAAGGGCAAGTTTGACTAGACTCTTCTTTACATGGTATGCTAGTTCACTTTCCATCACTGTAATAATACTTGAAGTAATCAGCCTACAAAAAGAGGAGGTTTATTTTGGTCCATGGTTTTGGAAGTTTCTGTCTGTGATTGGTTGGCCTCTTCCTTTAGGACTGTAGCAAGACAGCTCACTGTGGCAGGAGCATGTGGCAGAGCAGACCTGCTCACGATCTGCCAGGAATTGAAAGAGAGGAAGAGGAAGGGGCTGGAGTCCCACTGTCTGCCCCCTTCAAGAGCAATCCCCTAATGACCTAAAGACTGCCTACTAGGCCCCATCTCTTTAAAAAAAAATTTTTTTTTAGTTGTAGATGGACACAATAACTTTATTTTTTAAATTTAATTTGTTTACGTGGCGCTGAGAATCGAACCCAGTGCCTCACACATGCTAGGCAAACGCTCTACCTCTGAGCCACAACCCCAGTCCCTAGATCCCCACCTCTTAAAAGCTCTAGACCCTTCCAAAGCTCCAGGCCTTTGAGGAATACTTATGATCCAAACTGTAGTAGATGCTTGGTGTTTGAACAACGTTGATACACTGTGCTGGGCTCAGTGGCTGATGCACAAACTTGATGCCTTGCTGGATCCCCATTCAGAAGGGTATCTTGGAAATGCAGAAGAACGGGTCCTGGAGTCAGACATATCCCAGTGTGAGTGTATTCTTTGTAAAGTTGCCTCACTTTCCTAACCCTTAGTTTACTCAGTTGTGTAGGATTTATTTTGCAGATGTATGGCAGGGGCCTGACATGTTGACTGGTCAGGTAGAGAATATTAGAAGACCCAGACCCACAGGGATGAGGCAGAGCTATAGGCTACAGCATTCTCAACATAGGGTGGGGCTGCTTGACATGGGGCCATGCTTTTTTGGGAGGGAAGCATTGAATATTTGTTTAAAAGTACATAAATTCTAGCAATAAAACTGCCTTTAAAAATTAAAATTTGCACCCAATTTTTAAAGTATGTAAATTATAAATAAGATAAATAGCAAAGTCCTTAGCAGACATCATTTCTGGATGGTAGGGCTGCCCAATTTTAATTTCCTTCTTTATACTCTGCCATCCTTTGTAAGTGCTCTATAATAAATGTGTATTACTTCAGAATGAATAGAAAAGCTTAACTCTGGGGAAATACTGCTGGCATAGATTTGGAAGTGCTTGGTGCATTCTAATTTGCACATACAACAATGATCCCAATAGTCAAATTTCTACATGAATAATTGTATCATTCCTTCTTTTGTAAAGTACATAAGCTGTATTTATGCTGCTTTTTTTTCTTTTTTCTTCTTTCTTTTTTTTTTTCTTTTTTAGGATGAGAAGAACCAAGTTTTAACCACCAATATTTGGCTGCAAATGGTAAGTTAAGACAGTGGCATCCTTGCTTCTGTGTCTGCCTATTCATGCTTCTGGGATGCATGTGCTTGATCAGCAGGGAAGGCAGAGGTTCTGTGAGGAAAAGCCCAGGCTGTCACCCCTGACTCTACACCTGCCAGCAACGAATGCTGGAGGTGTCATGCTGCAGACTATAAATTTCTGGCTTAGAGAGTCCTTTAGGTTGGCATTGAATATTCAATACTGAAAAACAGCAGGGCTTGATGCGTGCTTCTATTGTACTACTGGGTGATCTGGGGACATTTCAAAACCACTTCAGGCAAGAAAAATAATAAGATGCAGGGCAGCATTTAGATGGTCCCAACCTGTGCTGTAGCCACTCCCTAGTGCTCTGCAGCACCTGCCTGTTTTCTGTACCCTCAAGAGATGCATGTTTGACTCAGTCTGAGAGTTTCTGTGCTATAAGTCTTCACATTTCATGCTGTAGTGACTTCTGCAAAAACCTCTAAAGACTATATAAGTTGAGCATCCCTAATCTAAAATCCATAGTCTGAAATGCTATGAAATCTGAAACATTTTGAACATGACATTCAAACTCTTTCAGATTTCGGACTTCAGGTTTTTAGATTTTTTCAGTTAGAGATCTTCAACCAGCAAAATCTACACAAATATACCAAAATTCAAAAAAACTTCAAAATCTGAAATAGTTCCCAAGTATTTTGGATAAGGGATACTCAATTTGTTTTCTATTCCTGGATTTTTAACTTGATATCTATGATGCTAATCTAAATTCAATTAATTACAGGTGATATCATGCCATCAAGCTGTAAATATTGAAATTCAAACAAAACTGTTAGTCTTTATTTCACATGGAATCTTAATACCATAATAATAATAATAATTAACTCTGTGTCCATATCATTCCCTTAAAAAACAATATAAGCAAACCCTTCTTTTGCTGTTTAATGTTTTACATATCCTCTTTTTCTCCTTGCATCTGCATTTCTGTTATGCTTTTCATGCAGGGTTTTATAAATAATGCAAAATAATTTTGTATTTGAAAGACTTTTATTAATCACTGTAACTCATTTTTTCTTAAATGTAAATGTTTACATAGAAATTATTACTTCAGACCATAAGTGTTTAAAAAGTTCTTCAGATTTGACTTAATATTGCTATTATTATTGGCACGTTTTTATTGGTATAAATTTTAATACATAATATTCAATACTTTTTATATTGGAAATTCATGTCTGTGTCAAGATGGAGGTTTGTTTTAAATTAATTTATCTATCCACAGGTGATTCTGTTATTTCTAGACACAAGAGAACAGAACAATACAGTTGTCATCATCAGTTCTTTAACTTATTTTGTTAATAGATGCAGCAACATCTTGAGTTGGTAATGAAAGACTTTTTGTTAAAAAATATTATTCAATTCTTTGAACTTCTTCCAGATTTTATGCCCAAAATAACATTGTTTCCATCAAATGCATCAGTTGGCAACTTAATTAGTTTTTTCTTCATTTTTATTGAAAGCAAAAAATAAAAGGATTACCCCCTCACCTTTTAAATTATTTGTCACTCAGTTTTTTAAGGTAATTCATACACAGAGACAACTGCAGGCGAATCTTTGTTAGTTCTTAGTTCAGTCTCCCAAGATGAGTTAAGTGAAGAATGCCTTTCTTTGTAAAGTGGAGTGGGGAGGAGAAATAAAAGTGAGGGCCTATGGTATTCCCAGGTGAGTCTGTGGGAATGCCATGCAGAGCTGAGAGAGAGAAAACAGATCTTCTTAAATCCATTTGCTAAGTGTCCCAGAGGTGCACTAAGCTATGCATGAGACCTCTTGCAGAACCTGCCCATAATGAGTAGGGTGGAGTCTTTGGGAGTTTTCTCCTGCAGCATTTAAAGCAGTATGCTTCAGTAGGTACATCCCATCCCTTTTCTTGTGCCCACCTATTCTAGCTTCCCTCCTTTTCCCTGGGATGCATGATTTGTTCCACCCTGGAAGGCTAGCCCTGCCTCCAGTGGACATGTCCCATCCTCTGGCACCTGCTGAGAGCATCCCTTTAACAGTTGTCCCCACTACCTTTCTCTTCATTCACATTCATGCCTCTTTCCACAGTCATCCTTGTCTGGGTAGATGGCTGTCCCATTATCCATCTGCACAACTCAAAAACCTCAGTGTCACCTTTAACTCTTGTCTTTCAGATCTCACATCTGTTTCATTAGCAAATTCTGACATCTTAACATTTTAAACAGATCCAAGATCTAACCACTTCACATCTGGTCTAAACTGGCATCTTGTCTCATCTCCCGTATTGTGGAGTCTCCAGGCCAGTCTTCTATGCAGTGCTTGCCTCCTCTAATGATGTCTGTTCTCAACATAGCAGCCTGTGTGATCCTTTAAGATACAATGAAGTATTAGTCACATGCCTCTCAGGCTCATCTCTCCAGGGTGTCCTGCCTCCCTGTGGAAATTAAGAGCTAAAGTGCCTTGAAGTCACCTTTGATCGCTCCCTGCTTAGACCATCCTTCCTTTCCCATCTTCTCTGTCTTCTTTTTTAGCAGTGTTTCCTGCCCTTTTGATGTAAGTAATGCATACGTTATCCAAATACATGTCCACCTCCAGGCCTTTGCATTTACTGCTCTCTCTGCCTGGAAGGTTCTTAAGAACCAGTTGATTTGCTTGTTTACTTCTTATTGGTCTCTTTCTAAACAACTGTTTCAGTATGTCTTCCCTGAGCTCCTGTGTATTGCCCCAAACACTCCCTGCTACTTCCAGCCTACTCTGTCCCCACTCTTTTGCAGCGCTAGGGGTTGAACCCCAGGACCTTCACATGCTAGGCTAGTGCTCTACCACCTATCTACATACCAGCCCCCACTGTATTCCCTTTACATTGCTTCAATTTTTCTTCCAAAGCACTTCTTACCATCATACATATTTTGTATTCACTTGTGTTTGTTCCTAACCTCCAAGTTCCTTGCCTTGCCTCCACTAGCATGTGTGCACCAGGAGAGCAGGGCTCTAGCTAGATTTGTTCACTGTTATGACCCCTAGCTCCTAGCCCACTGCCTTGCCAGAATGGCCTAAGATATTACAATACAACATAAAGCCAACACCTGCATAACATTGGGACACTTCAATATAAGGTAAAGCTCTGGCAACTTGGGAGATGATGCAGATGCTTTCCCCGTGCCCTCTAAGGAACAGAGCTGTTACTGATGTTTTTCTTACAAAATAAGTGCCATGGACAGCTCTCTCTCTGATGCCCACCTATCTTAGCTCTAAGTCATTGGTTTTCAGCAGAGTATATGATAGGGCAATATTTTAAAGTGTATTGGTTTTCAGGAAAAAATATAACTGGATTATTACTTACTGTATTGAGTTCAGGTGCTCCATAAATAAAATCTTTGCTTTGGAGGATGTCACCAGAGATCTTAAATTTCTTTGAAGCCCAGCTTATTTCTAATTAATACTTGCATTTGCAGAACCATCTGTACCTTCATTTAAAAAAAATCTCCTTTACCTATTCAACTTACCTTTGGGAGCACCTAACATGTGGAAGATACTGAATGAGGCCATGTGAGGGCACCTAAAAATGTAAGACAGTTTCCACTCTCAGCCATTTACAATCAGGCTGTGTAATTAACACATTTAAGGAAAGGTTAACCACTAAGAGATGATAAATGTTTGAGGATATGGAAATGCTAATTACTCTGATTTAATCATTACACATTGTATACATGTGTTGAATTATCACACTCCACTCCATAAGTATGTGCAGTTATATGCCACTTAATTTTTTTAAAGTCAGAAGAAAGTAGAAAAGCTTGACATACCAAGACCAAGTGGTTTCTTAGAGATATCGCAGGGGACAGACTGATGGAAGGATGGAAGAAGTCACAGGTGGGAACAATCCTGTTTCATAGTAATGGGATACAGGTAAAGTCCCAAACTCCTCTAAATAGGAAGATCTGGGAGCACTAGCATTTCATTATTAACTGATACTTCTTTTCAGGTGCCTGCCATATTGAAAGCCAATTCCCTTATGGCAAGTGCACTTATAAAGCTGAATAATGACATTAATTTGGAATGGTAATGCAGAAACTGTGAAAGTACTCCAACAAAATTTTTAGGGCATCCCAAGAATCTTGGGTTTAAAACAACTCTTAACAGTTCCAAGATTCAATCCTGTGCCTCTGTGTCCCTGGCTCCTGCTTGGTGCTTCAGTCTAGAAGCCCTGGTGCTCTTATGTGTCACACCATGGACTTGGGAGATTTGGGCAAGAGATCCTCAACCAAGGGCAAGCTTGGAAGCTTCCCCCAGACCATTTCTAAATGGTCCTTGTTCTTGGGTTTCATCATGAGTGATCAGCCTGGCGTAACCCAGCCTGAGTAGTGGACATGTACAGGAACCAAAGCTAGATATTGAAGGCAGAAAGGGCAGAGTACCTGGAAAAGTAGTAATGTGGGCAGGAGGTAAACAGATTCAAGGAAAAGGCTCTGAGCCATGGATTTTTATTTTCTACAGTTTTATGTTGCTGAATTCCTGTTCTGAAAATCTGAATCCACATAACTTTTTCTCTAGGGTATTTAAACTCTAGGTTAGTTTACTGCAAATGATAGTTTTCCTGTATATGCAAAATGGAAGAGGCAGAAGAATAAAAAAATAATTAAATTCTCTTTTACCTAAAGTTTGTTGATTTTATTATCCTTTCTCCCAGTTGTCCTTGATTTTTTTCTGAATTTCAGATTATTATTCGGATAACCTTAGGAATATGAAGTTGCTGATCTCTCTTTTTACTTCTTCATATTCCTAGGAGGAAGCAGTTGGTATGTGGTCTCTGAAGCTGTTTTATCACTTTGGGAGGTCTAACAGACCTAATCTGATTTAATGTATGAGAAGAAATGACAGCAGCCATTTCAGTATCTAAAGAGACATATGAGCCATTCAGAGACTTACATTTGCTTTGTTAAACTCTGTCTTCTTTTGATATCTTGCTCATTCTTCTCTTTAGATTTCCCAGCCTTCTTTTGTTTATTCTCTATTTTTAACCTCCTAATTCTAATTATGGTACTAATTGCATTCAATCATAGAATGTTAGATTGTAAACCAAATTATTTCTAAAATGTTTACCTTTTTATTTTTTGCATTTATTTTCTCTAACACATCGAAACGCAGCACATCAGGGTCATAGTTTAGCCAGCCAGTGACCTGCTTAGGACCTTGATTGCATGCAGAGGATTGGGGTGGGGTGATTAAATCATTATATCTCACTGGGAAAGCAGTTTCAGAGGCAAGAGATAGAAAGAGGCTCACTTTCCTTCTTTGCGATCAAAGTAGTCGATTGGAAGGGTTGTCAAAAATATGATTGGATGGTGTTTTCTGACTCCAAATATGTGGTATCTTTTTCAACAGCAACAACCAACTGGATGTTGAACAATTTAATTTAGTTCTGACACTATCTACCTTGAATTAGCGTCAGAACCCACAAGCTTGAGAGCTCAGTCCCACAAGACTGCCTCCACTTTAGACACTTGCTGCAAGTGGGGTGCCCAGGACACCCGTACTTCCACCTGCCTGACTGTACATTCAGGTGTTTCTACAACCATCCATCACTTTAGATTCAACATTCTTCTAGAACAGCTTACAGTTTTTGGGTGAATATTTAAGTTTACTGGTTTATTCTGAAGGATGTATCTCAGGAACACACAAATGGAAGAGACATAGGGCAAAGGATTGGGAGGGGTGAGGAGCTTGGACCGCTCTGAGTGCGCCATCCCCCGTGCATCCCTGTGTCCATAGCTCTGAACCAGAAGTCCTCTGAACCTTGCTGTTATAACCCAATTTTGTTTTATAACCCAGTCTCCAGCCCACCACCCCTTCCTGGAGTTGGGATGAGAAGAAATTGAAAGTTCCCACCTTTTAATAATATGATTGGTCTTTCTGGTGACCAGCCCCCATCATGAAGCTACCTAAGGCCTAAACCTAAATCACTTCATTAGCATAAACTCAGGTGTGGTCCAGAGGACCTCTTTCACAAAAGACTCCTAGCACCTAGGAAATTGTAAGGATTGGGAAAACCAAAATATTTCTTATTCTACTAAAAGATATATTTTTTAAAGGAAAGAAAATTTCCCTCCCCCCCTCCATTTCCATGCTGGTCTGTATGCACACACACACACACCAAAAAGTCTCCTGTGACCTCAAGGTAGGTCTAATAGGGCTCAGGTGCCAGAATCATGGAAGAATCTAGACTCCTGTTGTGCCTTTTAGATCAACAGCTCCTTGTTTGCTGCATATCCCATTTATAATCCTACACCCTCTTCTCTTAAAGACTCAATGAGAAGAAATCCCAGAGGGAGAGAAGGAATAGAATATTCTATTGTATGGGAAGATCAGGGAGTATTGCCATCTCTAGGTTCATTGATGCTGCTTTCCAGGTGCCACCACATGGAAAGGGTGCCAAGGGTTGTCTACAGAGATGTTGCTCTGTGCTTCGCCCCTTAGGGATCTAACATCTAATTGGAAGCAAATGTTTTGAGAGGATAAACAACATATATCTGAAACTAGACTGTTTACAGGCCTTATTCTATGTCCTTTCATAGGAAACCCATGGAAGGCAGCAGAAGGTTCCTGCTCCAGTTCCCAGCATTATGTTGGTCCTCATTCTTCTACATCTTTGGCCAGAGCTCAGTTATTATAGTTCAAGCATCCTGTAGGATTTTATATAATGGAGGAGTCTCTTTCTGTCTTTTTTTTTATCATTTATCACTTGATTACTAGAATTTTTACTTGCTGCTGCACACATCATCTCATTTCATTCTTGCCACACTATGAGTTGCCACTCAGAAAGTGTGATTCACCTATTTAAGCTCACACAGCAACACTGTACCAGAACCTTGGCACGGACCAGGTCTGTTTGATTCCAAAACTCCCTGCAGCTCCTCCTTTCTTTCTGTGGGCCAGACTGGCTTTGGAAGTAAGGGAGAGCAACATGAGCAGTTGGTCAGCACCTTTAGAGACAGCATACAGTCCATGCTTTCGTGGGGGCTGTCTTGTCAGTATACAGATTGAGTTAGAAGAACCAGCTCTGAGACAGTGCAGAGATCACTTTGCTTGAGATCATGTAACGCAATTGAGTCCTGACCCAGTGACTGCTTCCAAAGATACAGTACTCTGAGACTTAGTCTCTTGATCATGCTGACCTCCTTGGATTGTGGTGAACACGGGCATGCATGTGATGCTGTGCTGCCACCTGGTAAGGAACCTGTGGGATATACACAGCTGGGTGTGCACATGCAGGAGGAGGTGTGGGGTGTTGGGGAGGGAGCATGCAGCCTGGCCTGGTGCCTTTAGATAGGTCTAAGCTTGATTGACCAAGCAGTTTCTTTCCCTGTCTTCCTTCCATCTTCTGTCCATTGTTTCAGCACATGGAAGAGTCCAGTGTGTTGCATCCCACGACTAAACACTTACGGTCACTCCAGGTGAACTGGGCTGGCACGAAATAATCATACAGAGTGATACCTTTGTATTTGGGTCCTGTGACGGCTTCTCTGACCTTAGGGGTCTGTGGAAAGAGAGAGAGAGGAACATGTGCTGAACCCTTTTATTGGGAAGAAGCCATTCAAATGAGGCAAGGGGTAGGATTACAAAGGAATAGGTGAGTGTAGCTCACCTCCCATGGATGATGCCCATACCCGAAGACCCGCCTTGCTATCTGAACTGGGACAATGCCCAAGTCACCACTAAATGTAGTGATTGGTCAGAGCCTAGTGATTCAAGACTGGAAGGTGTGGTCATTCAGAGTGGCTTCCCACACCTGTGCTTGCCTATAACTTCTGCTAACCTTTCCGAGCAATTCCTGGATTCCTAGGGCCCTGATTAGCATTACTAATAGTTGCCATAATTGGCTTTATAATAATCAGTGACCAATCCAGAGATACATCCCAGGGTGAGATATAAAGAAAACATAGAAATTGGTATGGAAGAGCTTTGTGCCCAGAGCAGGGAGAGAAATAAAGAGGAGCACAGGGCCAAGGGTCCTGAGAAAGATCAGACTGCAGCAAACACCTTTGGTGGCACCCAGATGTTCCTGACAAACAGCTTGAACAAGACCAGCCCTTCCTCAGTGTTCTCCTCCCATACCCTCTCCAATAGCCCTTGTCTAATTAGAGACCATAGCAGGGTATTTCTCAGTCCTAAATACCCCTGATGAGGCTTCCCAATGATATTTGTTAACATATTCTCATTCTCTGAGGTCCCTGACTGTAAAATGATATTATTTACCTTGGTATCTTCTCCTGTCTGACTTCAGATTGTTCCAACTCTCAGATAACCTTTGCAGATATACCTGCCCTCCCCAGAGTTTGGTTAGATGTCTGGGACATGGCCTTGGGCCCCTGTTGGCAGTGTCAATAGTTCTAAACCCACCATGCCTCATCTATAATTCCTGAATTTCAACAGTTCTGAAAATTCATTTCTCCCTCTTCCCTTGATATTTTTGTAACCTTGCATCAAATTCATTTGGTCTGAAATGAAATTGAAATTGATGTGCAATTGAAGCATTTATTTATCTCTCGGTGTAAATATGTAAGTAAGTTTCAGAGCAAAAATAACAGTGTTTGATTATGCGACATCTGCCTTGGTTCCAGCTGGAGGTGTTGTATAGCGTACCTTTCTAAATATTGGAAAGTCTTTTCTAGAACATGGGTGGTCCCAGGGGAAATGAAAACAGAATGGGGCCTGATTACGATACAGTTGTAGTATCTGCTGGGTCCACACCTGCCATCCTTGAGATGCCATGGTGGGTAGAGTGCTGGTTTCATGACACTGGTGGGGAGCTAGGGTTCCACCTCTATGGTCCCAATAGAATTTGGCCATAGGAATGGCAGGTTAGCACCTGGTCCTGGGATGGAGAACCCCAGGCAAGAGCCTTCTTCTGTTTGTGCAGTAGACACTCAGGAATCTAAATTAAGTCCTGGACCTGAGTTTGTGGATCTACAAATACTTTCACATTCCTCACCTGCGTCCTTCTATCCTGACAGTGTCCCACTGTCCAGGCTCAGTGTTTGCATTGGTAGGTCCTGGTGTTAGAAGCATGTCGTTGTAACTGAAGCAATCCAAATCTAAAAATATGCCCTTAGAATTTCTGAGAGTCTCCCATGCATTTGCACAGTACTGTTTTCATGGAAATAAATGGTGTATATTTCCACAACCTGATTTTTATTCCAGTTGAAATAAATAAATTTATTTTTTTTCAAAATGTCCTTAGAATGAAAACTTGAAAAGCAGAAGAGTTATTCATTTGGCTAGAAGGAACCCATCACTGTGGGAGAGAAGGCTCGAGGGCATGCAGTGGGTTGGAATTAGCTTTAATGTTACCATCTGAATGTGGTCATGGTGACAGCAGAAACTTAAATGTGATTTTTATGCTATTCATGATCATTTTGGAAGGATTTATTTAATTCCCAGTTGCCTAATATTGTATAGACAGCAACTCAGTTTGTGTAAATATAAATGACTGGAACTCTTTTTCACTTTGAATATACCTAATAATCTCTTACAAGAAATATAAGTAGGTCAGGAAGCAAAGTGCTGCTAATGTCATTGTCTGTGTGCCAGTCTTGGACAGATCACTATTTACAATGGAATATGTCAGAATATCCAGGCGTGAAGACTGTTCGTTTTCCAGATGGCCAGATTTGGAAACCAGACATTCTTCTCTATAACAGGTAAGAACTCTGGACAAAAGGAAAAGTGATTTTTTGCTTGCATATATGTGGCGATCAAGCATATTTGAACATTTTATAGAAATGCTGGATATGCTATCTATAATTGGAACCATTGCTCCTCATGAAGCTTTGCAAGTGACCAGGACTTTGAGAAGCAGCTCTGTCCCCCCCTGCTGGTATTTTCTGTGTTTACATGCAAGTTCAGGTTTTCCCACTTGTTGTCCAAAGTCACCTTAGGGGTCATGCATTATAGATGCATAACACCTTTTCTCTGCATATTTGGGTATGAAGCATTCATGTGTAAGAGTACATTTGCTCTCTGAATGGCAGCGGTTGCCATCAACAGCAGAAGGAATGTGCCTATGGGATGCCCAGGCGGAGTCATCTTCATTTGCATTGGGAGAGCTCTGTTGCAAAGGTGGCTAAGTTAATAAAGACTCTCGCCTTTAGCTGGTCAGAGAAACAAGCAGCCCATGTTGCCCACTTGACATAAGTAAAGTATAATAATATTCTACTAGTTTTTCTCCTGAGGGCAAGAAACAAAGGATTCGTCAATAAGTCAAGGCAGTTTGTTATGGAGAGCAGATGACTAAAGAGCAAGAATCTAGGCAAGAAAAATTTCTAGGAGTAGTAAAATTATTTGTTAAACCACTTAGCCAAATAAAGATATCTAGACTATCCCTTCTATTTTATACATGATGACCATCTTAAGATAAAATAAATTTTCTAATGAGGCAGACCTCTTTGGTTCCATTTGGAGGGAGAAAGGAGTCTGGATTTTTTAGGATTCAGAGAATGGTGTGACCATCTATCACTGTCCTCCATGGTCACTTAGTGAGCCCCCTTGAGCCAGCTAATAGGTTCATCCTATATTGCTCCTTCCAGAAGCCTGAACAATTCTATTTCTTATGGACTTTTAATTCTTTCTGTTTTTGCTGCGGGGGTCTTATTTCCCTTGAATCATTGGACCTGTTTTTAGAAGAATATCTCTTCAGTTGCTGGCATTTTCTACTGCTTAAATAAAGTTCAAGACAGTAATGGGAAAGGCAATGGGAACTTTCTGGGATACTCCTAGGCAATGTTCTTCACCTAAGTGATGACTGCAAAGATGCTCATTAAAAAACACCCATAATCTCTATGTACTCTACTTAAATATATTTAATATTTTAGAGGTAGGAAAAAAACAGTTTGGACAACTGAGCTTTGAAAACTGTCCAACGTCAAAGTATATAGTCCCTTTTTGAGGGGATGAAGCATGTGAACTTTTATGCTGAACTTTGGGTCATCTCTTTCTTAGGGTCTGTATGAGTTTGCTAGGGCTCCTGTAACAAGAGTACCACAGACTGGATGGCTTAAAAAAACAGACATTTGTTTGCACACAGTTCCAGAGACCAGAAGCCTAAGATCAAGGAGTAGGCAGGATTACTCTCTTACAAAAAATTTAAAACTATTTTAAAGTAACTATAGATTCATAGTAAGTTTCAAATATGTGTACAGGGAGGCCCTGTGCACCCTACACCCCACCTTCACCCATGTTGGCGTCTTACTTTAGTATAGCACAATGCCAAAACCAGAGAATTGACATTGGCACAATTCACAGAGCTTGTTCAGATTTCATTTGTTATTTATTTGGGTGGTGTATTTGGGTGGGGGGAGTCCATGAAATTTTATCATGTGTATCTTTGTGTAGTCACAATTGTGATACAGAACTTACCATTATCATAAGGCTCCTTCGTGGTACCTCTTGATAGCCCCCCTGCTACCCCCAACCCATGCCCAATCAGAGTTGGTTTCTTCTGATCCACTCTCTGCAGCTTACAACTGTCCATCTTCTCCCTGTGTCTACACATGGTCCTTCCTCTGTGCTTGTCTATGTCCTAATCTTTTCTTCCTATAACGACATCAATCAGATTGGACAGTGACTACCCTAACAACCTCAATTGTTTTTAATTACCTCTTTAAAGGCCCTATCTACAAATATAAGTCACATTTTGTGGTACTGGGGTTTAGAATTCAACATACGAATTTTGGAGGTAGCAATTCAGATAGTAACAGGCACTATGGCCGACTGCTTATAAACAAAGCTTTGAGGTTGAACAAATCAGGATGTAAATTATAGCCATAAAATGTGCCATCTTTAAAACTTTTGATTATTCCATTTGTCCTTTGCACAGTGAAGGAAATGCCAACTTCACAGAGTTCAGAAGAAAATCTCTATGAGTGTTTGTAGCATGTTTAATGTGGTACTTGGCAATGATAAACATTTAGTCATGGCATATGTATTAAGAGGGTATTTTAACAGTTGAAAAAGAAAGAATGTGTTTCACAGTTCCTAATTTAGTTTTCTTCATCTGGAATCAATAATAGATTTTATAATAAGGCTATAAAAGATGGGTTTTTATGTCTGTGTGTAAAACTGTTAACTCCCAAATATAAAAAGTTTGATGATTCAACCATTCTGGCTAAGGAAGAGTTGCTCAAATGTTCTGTATAATTGAATTTCAAGGAGCAAAGATACAGTAGTTTCTGCCTGACATATGACACAGGCCCTCAGGAATAATGCCATATTCTTTCTGTGCCTTGCTCAGAATTCTGTTTTTCTTACATCTGCCTTTAAGCTCTACTTAGCAAATTTTCTCTTTCATCTTCTGCTCCGTTCCTGTTGACAGAGTCTTCCAGAATTGCTGATGGAGCATATAGAGGCTGCCGTGCCTTATGCTTTAATTTTTCTGAGCAGTGGGATGTAGGACTTCTTTCTGAAGTAAACTGCTAAATGTGTGGCTTTCATGCTCACATGAATCGTTTACAGAGAATATTATTTAAGCCTGTCTTAGACATGGTACCCATAATCTATTGCTACAGAACAAACTACCCCAAATTTAGTGGCTTAAATAAACAGAAAACTCCTATTATTCTCAGGATGCTGTGGACTGACTGGGCCCATGTGGCTGGGCTGGTTGTCTATTCCATGTAACACTTTCAAAGAGTAGTCAGCTGGAGTTAGAATACCAGGGAACACAGTCACACTGCTGGAATAAGCTGGCTGGCGAGAATGTTGGCAGTGGCTGGAAGCTTAGCTGGGGTTGAGTGTTGTGCCACTTGGGTTTTCTTTCCCTGTCCTTTTCCACAGGTGCATATGTACCCCCAATTTGGTGGTTGAAAACAAGAGGAAGAAAGTAGGGGCTGCCAGGCATCTTTGGGACTGAGCATGGGAGTCCCAGAATGGTCTGTCATCCATTCTGTTGGGCAAAGTAAGCAGAGGTGCAGAGTCAAGGTGGGGGGAATTGGTCCCATCTCTCTAGGCCATGCAGGAAAGGATTGAAGCAAAGGTGAGCTCTGGGGGAGATTAGCTATCACGTGCTAAAGAAGGAAAATGATGAAATTGTGAAGGTCAGATTAAAAATTTGGGGAGAACAGGAAGAACAGACTAGGCATGCATGTTGAAAGTACTGGCTAAATGGAGCACTCAACTAAATTCATTCTGTAAGAGGATTAGTGGGCTAAGAGAGATTGTTTCCAAACTAAAACATCGTTGGATAATTCCTAGACTCTATTCAACAGCTTCCCTTTGCTGGCTAGACGTACTGCATGGGCCCCCAGGTATGTATGGACTGGCCCACCTTTCTAAACCTGCTATTCCCTAGCCCCACTGTCTCACCTCATTGATACATGCTGACTCTTCTGCAGACAGGATATTTATCAGAGTTCCTCTCTGGGTAAGGAATTCCCACCTTCCTTATCCTTTCAACCTAACAGAAAGGGGTTCATGTCCCTATAGCACTTAAGGGCTGCTCTTTCTCAGGGGACCTAATAGCGCACTTAATACATATTCATGAACATATGAAGTGGAAGGAGGATATAGGAATTATTAGGAGGAGGAGCTGAGAGGATGCTGCTAAGAATGGCCAGAGAAGAAATAAAGCAAAGGGAACAAATCATATTGGCAACCCAGAAAACATTGAAGTATGAAAGAGTCCAAAAATTGACATTGGAATTAGCAAAAATGGGTTTGTCTTTAGTAAGATCCTGACCTTCTGATTTTCTGTACTTGGGGATTTTGAGAGATGCCAGCTTAATATTTCTTGCCAACTGCCAGACACTCAGAATCCCATGTTCTGCTCAGAGACTCATTTGTTGGTTCATTAGTGTGTAAATGAGGGTACAGGGGCTTTTACTGAAGAAGGGGGTTAAAATGCTATCACTCTGAAAGCCAGGGTTTTTAAGGAGCGTTGAGTCCAGTGATGCCTCACAAACACGTCTCTTATTTCTCACTGTATTCCAGGTTGATATTGGAGCCCACGTGTGAGCTACTAATGGTTTTTGAGATATAATGCATTTTCTGTGCTTTGAAGAGGCTGGGTCACTGCAAAAAAGCTATCTCTGCATCATTTCTGGAATAGGTTGCTGAATTTTCTTGATGGATGGGGAACCAGTTATGTGTTCCCAGCCAGCTGGCCAGACTCTGAGGAGAGGATGGGCGTTAATAAAAGCTCTGCCCAGTGCTGATTTCAGTAGTTTCTCGTTGCTTTATTTTGCTTCACTTGAAGCCATCAGCTCAAGGATTTTTCTGAACACAATATTGCTCAAAGTGAGTAGCAATTATGGCTGGTTTGTCACGATGGCCTCTTTTGGATGGGATTGAAAGCCTTGCCAGTATCAGCAGTCAGCTTGCAGAAGGTCTGAATCCTAGGGACATGGAGGCCACCCTATGCCATGCAACAGCAGGCAACTGCCTCAACCCCTCTGGCTTCATTTTTGATGAGCATATTTAAAGATGTTTTGTTGATTCTGAAATTTGAGAACAGTGAAGAGTGCTAATCATCCATTTCACAGACTGTGCAAAGCTGCATTTGCACATCTATAGGTTGATGTTTTTCTTTACACTTTTCTGTCACCCTGTGATGATAGCAGAACCTTGGAAGTGACAATGTGTACAGGGCATCCTGGGTACATTGTAATATAGCTTTATAAGAATTCTTAATTGTGCTAATCAATGAGGTGCCAATGGAATCAATTTATTCCCTTGCCAATGGTCTTAGGTTCCCCCAGAAGTCAAGCCCAGACAGATTCATGTGTTTTTTGGGGGGTAGTCATAACCGAGAAGCACTATTGGGGTAGGGGGTAGGGTGGGTGGTTACTAAGGCAAGCAAAGAAGGAAAACCAATCAAGGACCCATTAAAAGTTGCTTTGTGGGCAGCTGGGGCCCACTCCTACTGGGGACCTCTGAGAGACCATCTCAGAGATGCTTCCAGAGATGTCAGTTTCATGGCATGTCTGGAAATCCTGCTCCCTGCATGGACCAAGTGTGCTTTGGTAGTCAGAGCCTTGAGCTGGGTTGCAGATCCCCAGAGGAAACAGCTGTCGGGGCCTTGGGTGTGGAAAGGATGGTTGTCAATATGGCCTTCCATAGCACAGATGGGCCATATGCTCAAATTTCAATCATTTTCACCTTGCTATGATTGTAGATCCAATCTTGGCTTTCTGGGACACACAGCAAGAATGTGAGTGGTAGGGATAGTGTCTTAGGACGCTGGCCAGCTGGGTGTCCTCAGCCAGAGCAGAGTAGGCAGGCAGGTTGCAAAGGTAACTGGGCTAAACAAAAGTTCAGGCCCACTGAGTATTTCCTGGGAGTGCCACACACAGGTCTGCATGTGGAATGGGATCACTCACTTTCAGTGTTGTCACAGTTAACATCGCCTATGTCATGGTATTTGTGGACCAGAATAAAGTTGGCCTGCTGGTGCTCAAAGACCCATAATGCGGTCATGGTTAGCCTTGAGGTGGGAGGGCGCTGAAGGCATTGTTAAATGGTTGTCAAGAATAGTTCTTGTATGTGGTAGGAATCTTCAGGTGAGCAAAGATAGTTTTGCTGCTGCATACTCAGAGAAGAAGGCTTTAGCAATGTACTGTTAGGATGAATCTGCATTATCAAATATTCAGACCTAATCTGGAGAGAGGCTGTTTCTAAATAGTGTGTGGGTAGAAGGAGAGGAGGAGAAGCAGTCTGTTTTCAAGAAGTGAGTGGAGCCAGCCAATCTATATTTACATCTCTAAGATCATCATTCGAATGGTCCATCATAGGTTCTCCTGCTCATCCTGGGTTCTGGTGATGTTTGTTTTTCATTTGTTCATCCATCCAGTCAATATTGGATGAAGGCTCCTTCACTATTATTGCACACTGTTGGAGGAACTGAGGGTGCAGCCATGATGAAACCAGACCAAATATCTGTCCCTTAGAGAAAGAGAGATGGAATTTTCGAGGGGAGAGCATGCACCAATTGAAGGTGCTCCCAGTAAAACAGCAGGGGAGGTGGGAAGGAGTTAGCATAGCAAGAGCTAGGGCCAGAGGCAGAGGTGAGACCCACAGAATAGCACGTCATGTGATGTCAAGGAGGGGAGTGTTCCTGACAGAAAGAGCAGCCAGGGCAAAGGGCCTGACAGGAATGCTTGTGAAAGACTTGGAAATTCAAGAAAGAAGAAGACAATTGGGCTTTTACTGAGTTCACACCTTACTGGTTATCTGATTCTGCAGTGAACTGTGCCCATCAGGGTCTTCCACCTATTTTTCAACTCTGTAAGTTCTAGAAAACTGGTAGCAAAGCAGATGATTCTAGTCCATAGAGAAGCAAAAGGATTTTGTGAGGTGGTGGATTCCTCTATTAACAGATTGAGATCAGCATCCCTAGATTCCTGGTTACATTTGTGTGTGTCTCCTGGGTGTTCCTCAGAATGGTTTTAGCACCTTGAGGTTCCCTCATGAATGAGTGACTTAAATGCTGTCTTTGACACATGTTCATTTTATACTTGTGCAAGTGTCATGGTTTTATCATTTAAAAAATGTATTTTTTATAGTTGCCTTAAGGCAGGAATATGGCATCTAGATCTATTCTAGGAACAGAAGGGGACTGTGTGGCTGTTAAGGATGGGGGAGGGGACAAAGTCAGTCACCAGAGTGGGTCAGAGACGGGATGGGGAGTGGACCAAGTCTGGGGGTTCTTGGCTTTCACTCTGAGTGAGGTGGAAGAGGCTCTCACCCTTTTCTTAGCATTTTCATTTCATTTCTTTTTTGCTTTGAATAATTATAAAAAGATTTATTCTCCTTCCACCTTGCTGTCAACTGACTTCCATCAGGTGATTTTGTCTAGAAGTTACTCTCTGTTCTTTTCTGCATTGTTCTCTCAGGGCATGGAGTACACATGTTTTGCTTTTGTTATTTCATCTGGCCTCTCAGTAACACCAAGAGGGGAGGGAGGACAAGTGAGTGTGCATCATAAGCCAACCACTGTGAACCCAGCCATGGGTCCACCTTTGACCAACTGGGAGCCATTTGTCTTTCTCCATGACTCCATGTACTGGGCTCAGAACACAGGCCTGCACTTATTACTTCAGCATGTTGGAGCCAAACCCTTTTTACTGGGCACCCACCTAGTGCCAGGGCACCAAAGAAGCTTCCTTCTTTCTTTCTAGACTTTGTCAAATTGCTATGCATATCCACTTTTCTCAAGATAAGAAACAGGTGCTCAGAGACACTCAGTCACTTTCCTGAGGCCAGCCAGCGTGGCCTGCCTGACTCTAGAGGTTGGCTTACTACTTGCCTGTCTCTGGTCATGTCTGGAAAGTCCATGTACTTTTAATGCTCTTGTGCTTTGTATTTTTACAAGTTAAGTTCTGGTGTGCTGTTACACAGTAGGGTGACTATATATAACAATAACGTACTTGAGTTGGTAATTTTTCAATACTGTAACAAATATATGAGATAAATAAACTTAGAAGAAAGGCTTATTTTGGCTCTCAGTTTTATCATGGGGGGAGCCTGTAGCACAGGAAGCCTATTTACCTCATGGTGAGATACAAAAGGGAAAGAAGATAACTCTGAGTCCTGTAATCCCCTTGAAAGCATGCCACCAATAACTTAAACCCTCCCACTAGGTCCCATTATTTGAAAGCTTCCACCACCTCCTAGTAGCACTGTGGGTTAGGGATCAAGGTGTAACACATGGGCCTTAGGGGGACATTCCACACCTAAAATATAACAGTATTATATATTACAAAGGATGTAGAAGAGAGGATTTTTAATCTTCTCACCACAAAAAAAAGAAAGAAAAATATTTAAGGAGATAAATATGCTTATCCTGATTTGAGCATTATACAGTGTTCACATGTATGGAAACATCACATGGTACCCTAAATGGGTATAATTTTTTGCATATAAATTTTAAAAATTAAAAATGAAACAAGGGGAATAACTCCTTTCTCCCTCTGTCTGGATGTAGACTGACTTCACTTTCAGGTCTTCTCTGGGATACTTTGCCTGCCTCTGCCTCCACTTTTCCTTTCATTTCTAGAAATAGTGAGTGTGTCTCTTCTGGAGCTGCTGTGAGGTTTTCATATTGATGCCTTTAAAAAAATAATAATTATTATTTTGATACTAGGGATTGAACCCAGGGCCTTGAACATGCTAAAAAGTGCTCTACCTCTGAGCTACATCCTCAGCCCTTTTTTAAAATGTTATTTTGGGTAAGGGTCTCACTAAGTTGCTGAGGCTGACCTCCAACAGCAATCCTGCTTCAGTCTCCTAGGGAGCTGGGATGACAGGTTTGTGCCACCATACTCACCCATCCTGATGCTTTATTATGACTTTCATTCAGCATGTGACACCCACTTTTTCTTTGACCAAATCCCTTGCCTGCCATTGCAGACCACAGAGTAATCCTATGACGAAACTGAGAATAGAAAAATCCAACTGCTGTCCGAGAGCCTGAGCAGAATCTGTAGCAGAGGGCCAGGTGCTACTGTGAGTGGCATTTTCTGGGGATGCCTTTGAAACCCAGGTGGCCCAGGAAAGGCTGTCTTCCTGCATGTGGTATAAGTCTGTTCCGCAGAGCAGCCCTGCACCCTGAGGGCCACAAAACCAATCATGCCCAGCAGCATAGATTTGGAGATGAGCTTATTGATCTTTGTAGCAATGAACAGAGCCAACAGGATTGTAAGGGTCTGTGTAATAAATATGTGAGACAGGAATTCAATGGGGAGTTCAGTCATCATCATGAGCTGCCTGAGGGAAGGGGGATGGGTAGCATAGGTGGGGCTAAGGTCAGTTCCCACCCTGCCTCCTCCTTTGGGCCTGCTGTGGGTGTCCCTGTGCATTTTCACTATCTGCCATGGCTGTTTTCATCTGCTACCTGCATGAGAGGAGGACATAGATAATTGTGGGTCCCAGGGCAACTAATTCTTCCCTTCACCCTAGGACCTCAGCTACACAGGGTAAAGGCCCAAGCTGAAAGTGCCCAATGGTATATTTCAAAATCTGGAGAAACTGAGGCTTGTGTGCCAGGGCCATGGGGCTGGTGTGCTGAAGCTATTTGTTCAGCTCAGAGGTATTGTTTTGAGGACCCACTATGCATAAGTTTCTAAGAGGATGCACATTCACTGCTCTCAAGGCATGTATAATCAGCAATAAATCACTTCGCCCTATGTGGTTTCATCTGATTTGATTTTGTGGCAATCAGTGAAGTGATCTGGAATGACTCCCCTGTGTTCACAATTGAGAAAATTGTTTCTGAGATTAAATGGCTTTTCCCAGGCTTTGACTGCAAGCCCACATGCATTTTCTAACACTGGCCAGCTTCTTCAAGGGTGTCAGACAAAGGTCCCAAGAAGTATCCTACAGAGCAGGAGATGATGGATGTGTCAGGGATATAACAACTTAGAAAGATCTAGAAGAGGGAGATCTTTATTCAGGGGCAGACTGTGAGTTTTTGGTTTTTTTTTTAATAGTAGGGGTCCACACCATTTAGTTTTTCTGGGATTATCCTGATTTCTGCCTGGGGTCCTGGAACAGCTGTTAATTGAACCCTTTTTTTCCTCTGTTTAAGAGTGACTTGGTTTAGATTGGGGGCAGTAGTGCGTGCCGTAATCTCACCTACTCAGGTGACTGAGGCAGAAAGTTCTCTGGAGCCTGTGAGTTCAAGGCCAAGCTTGACAACATAAAAAGATAGTGACTTTGTTTATACAATAATTTATTTATATGGGTCCCCTTACCTTAAGATGGCAAGCTACAGTGACGGAGCGGATATATTAATGCATGGGAGCCAGCAAGGTGGGAAAACAAGTAATCTAAGCTATAGCATGGGCTCTGAGAGTGGTGGGACATATCTTGGAAGGTAGCAAATAAGGTAGGCTCTCAAATCATTTACTTTTAACTCAAGAGAGAGGATAAAGAATAGGAATCATGTGATCAGGAGTAAACTAAAATGTAAGAAATTCAGCTCAGCTGAGTGAGACTTCTCCTCTAGGAATCTAACACTGACCCAGGGCCACAGTCACCCCTTCTGGGGTGCTGTGTACCTTGAAGGATGTTTGTTTGTAAACATTGCATGATGTGGCAAATGCAATTGTAACAGTGAACTCCTGGGAAGGAACTTGTTCTCTTCACATTATATATATATATA
>NW_026000196.1:21065268-21082159 GCF_001458135.2 Marmota marmota marmota
TATATATATATATATATATATATATATATATATATATATATATATATATAGAGAGAGAGAGAGAGAGAGAGAGAGAGAGAGTTGTAGATGGACACAATATCTTATTTTTTTTTATGTGGTGCTGAGGATGGAACCCAGTGCCTCATACATGCAAGGCAGGTGCTCTACCACTGAGCTGTACGGCCCCAGCCCTTCTCTTCACATTTATAATTCCCCAAAAGTTAGCATGGCAAGAGCATATGGAAATCAGCAAATTCCAGTGAATGAATGAACTTATTAGGGCTGTTACCATGTAATGATGGAGAGTTGCACTTGGAACTCAAGGTTTTTTTATTGATCTATTTTCCCAGCAACAAAAAAATAAATGGGTTGGGGGCAAAGGTTTGGGATATGAATAAAATTTACATAGTTTTCACCTGAGTCACAAATTAGTCTAATGATGATTATTATTTCTCCTTTACTACCCATACTAATCTGTCATGAAGATTAACCATTTGATATCATTACAGATGTCTTAGGACACTATCTATTATGTTGGTTAGCTTTCCATCAGAATGACAAAATACTTGACATAAACAACTTAAAGGAATAAAGATTTATTTTGGCTCCTGGTTTTAAAGGTTTCAGTGCATGGTTGGCTGGCCCCGTTACTATGGACCTGTGGTGAGGGAGAGCATCATGGTGGAGAAAGAATGATAGAACAGAGCTGCTACCTCATGGTAGCTAAAGAGAGAGAGAGAGAGAGAGAGAGAGAGAGAGAGAGAGAGAGAGACATACACACACACTCACATTCACACACAGAAGGCACAAGATGTATTTCCCAAGGGCACGGCCCCAAGGAACCACTCTCTTCTTCTAGGTCTCACCTCCTATTTGCCACCATTTTCCAATAGTCCATTCAGCCATGAGTCCAGAAATTGATTGATCCTCATGATTCAATCACTTCCTAAAAGCCCCACCTATAAATATTGCTACATTGATGACCGACCCTTTAATGCACAAACTTTTGAGGGCCATTCCAGATCCAAACCATAACATTTATTTAAAACAGATTTTATGTTCTTGGATAATTACATCTTTTTTTAATGGATCTTTAATGGCCTCGGAGTGCCATACCAAAAAGTTACAAATTCATTCAGTTACAGTTTCTTCTAATACTTTTTGATAAACCAGATAGTTTAATTTTTATTTTGTGTGTTATCCTTCTGAAATTGTTGTACATGTTGTGAAGTGAGTGTCTAACTTTACTTTTCTTTAAGGGTTAGAAAATAATCCTAACATTTATTGAGCAATATATCTTTTCCCCTGCTGAATTGCAATGAGATAGTTATATTCATCTATTCATGTGTCAATACCTTACTGAGTGCTGAGCAGAATGAATAAAAAGATGTATTATCATGCTGAAATTTTAAAACATCCAAGATAAAAAGAAAACCCTTACAAGCTCTGCAAGTGAAAATTCATAGTAATAGGAAACAAATTTTCCTAAGTTAATAGAGTATTACTTTCAAATATTGGCCAGAAAATTATTCTTTTAAACAAATTATTTTACTAAACTGACCTTCCTAGGCAAAAATTAAGGCAGTTTCAAATATGTAGAGATTCAAGTCTAAAAGAATTACTTAGAATATACTCTAGCTAATTGAAATCAAGAAAAAGGCAAATATAGTCTTAGTCCAATTTGTGCCACTGTAGCAGAATTCCTGAGACTAGATAATTTATAATGAACAGAGGTTTACTTCTCATGGTTTGTAGGTTGGAAAGTCCAGTATCAAGGGGACAGCATCTATTGAGGGTCTTCTTGCCAAATCACAACATGACAGAAAGACAGAGAGTACATGAAAGAGTGCAAGTACAAGAGGGACCGAAACCACTCCCACTGCAAGTAACCCACTCAGGAATAACAGCATTTGCTTTCATCTATTCATGAGAGCTGATCTCTTAGACTGAAACGCCTCTTAAAATCCCACCCACTAATACTGGTATGATGGCAATTAAATTTTAACATGAGTTCAGGAGAGAACAGACATTCAAACTGTATCATGTTGGCACCAAGAGTCATAGTTAAATCTAAATATTTGATGATATTTTCAATATAAATCATGACTTGGGGATTTGAATGAGGAAGAGATTGGGGGGAAAAAAAGTAACCATAGAAGTTCATTGTAGGGCTTCTCTGGTTTGGATATGATGGAAATGCCGTAGTTATATAGAAAATGAGAAAGGTACAAGTAAATATAGGTGTTAAATATTAGACTAACTCTTCCAGGAACAGAAATAGTATTATAATTTCCAAACCACTTGACATTAAATAGGAAACACAACAGTAAAAATGCAGTCAACATACCAAATGCAAGATCAGAAAAATGAGAAACAATAGAAATATTGTTTAGAAACAATAGAAGTATTGGACCCCAGAGTTAGTATAAAGATTATTTTATTTTATTGTTGTTGTTGTTATTATTACTTGGTGGTGGCAGAGATCAAAACTAGGGCCTTGCACATGAGAGGCAAGTACTCTACCATTGACCCCTATCTCTGATGAATAAACTGAAGACATTTGTGATTCAGTGGTGACAGAAGTCTTCTAGAAGCCTCAGTCTACTGACTAAAGACAGAAACTTTAAGAAACTAAAGACATAAACCGCTTTCCAGTAGAATCTTAATGTCCACAAATAATACAGAGAAAGCCACTTGGACATACATAAACAAACATTATCTGAAATTTCTTACCTCTTTTTGTTCTCCTACAGACCCATTTATTCTTCCCATGGAAGGCCCTCAATCCCCAACTTCCCCTTTAGCTGTTTGGAGAGTCACCTATTTCTGCATGTTCCTGCATGCCCCATGAGTAAATATCTGTTTATTCTTGCTAGTTTGTCTTTTGTCAGTTTAGTTTGTAGCTCCTCCACACTAAACATCAGAGGTTAGTGGAAAAAATTTTTTTTCTCATCCTAAAAGAAAATATGGCAGAAAGATAACTAATAGGCTGACAGTAGTAAGTAGTAAGTTTAAAAAAAAATCACTAATCACAAAATGCAAATGGGTTTAAATTTCATATTCCCAAACAAAATAGACTTACAGATAGGGCAGTAAAACAAATCCAAATCCAAATGTTGGATATATACAGACAACATATTTGAATCAAAATGTTCTATAAGATTGAAAGTGAAGGAGTTGAAAAAGTCACATCTATCAAACACCATAAAAATAAACCAAGTTTAGCAGTAATTTTTTTGACAAATATAGACTAAGGAAATGCATGAAAAGGGACATATGGACATTTTATATTTCTAATACTAAATAATTATAAATATCCCAAGTGACTCTTAATGTGTGAATGGTTAGGTGAACTGTGATACATCCACACCATGGACCACCACCTGGCCAATCTCAAAAGGAAGCAAACTGTATAAATTCTTGCCTACAATATTCTTGAACTGCCATAATCATGAGGGAGTACTGCTAAGTCTTTTTCAGGGTTAGGGACATACAGAATGTGGTTATAATGATATAGTTATGAGGGATCGTTGCAAAAATGATACAGTTCTTAATTGTAGTGGTTGTTATACAGATCTACACACGTTGCGGCATTGCATAAGATCATGCATATACAGAAATTCATTCATATAAACCTGGTGAAATCTGAACAAGCTCTGTAGATTTTACCAGTGTGTGTGGGAAAATTAGAAGGGATAGGAAAATGTGCCTCTCTATATTTTTCATTTTCTTATGAACTATAATTATCTCAAGACAAAGTTTTTAAAAATCAGACACCAGATATCCACAATGAAGAAATGGACCAAATCTGCTCAATAGAATATTATGTCCCTGATAAAATAATGATTAAAAAAGCAGTTGGAAACAGAAAATGTTTATGAGGACCAAGAAATGCAGTAATTATAAACACAATAAATGTATTGTGAATGGACCAATAAAAGATAATATAAAATGAAATTCAGTTGTTTGGGGAAGGTGACACGGAAATTAGGCAATTTGACTTGGCTGTGGCAACTGATCCTCATCTTTTGAAATATGAAGTCTTCTTTCTTTGCCTTGTCCTCAGTCTGAAGTTTGTTTTTATAATAAGTGAAGTCAACAAAGTCAGTTACTAAAATGTATGAATGGACTACCTTGTGCAAGTTCCTGGGTTTGATCCACAGTATAGGAAAGAAAAGGAAAAAAAAAAAAAAAAAAAAGAAAGGGAGAGAAAAAGAAAAGAAAGAGGATAATAACTGGAAAGTAAGGAAGAACTTTACCTGCAAAATCAGATGGTACCATTCCAAGTTTTCTAAGAAATCTCCATACTGCTTTCCAGATTGGTTGCACCAATTTGTAGGTCCACCAGCAATGTAAGAGTGTGCCTTTTCCCCCACATCTTCGCCAACATTTATTGTTGTCTGTATTCTTGATAACTGCCATTCTGACTGGTGTGAGATGAAATCTTTTGATTTGCATTTCTCGAATTACTAGAGATGTTGAACATTTTTCATATATTTGTTGATTGAATGTATATCTTTTTTTTTGCTTTTTGCACACACAGCTGTTTTTATTTTTTATTAATGTATATCTTTTTTCTGAGAATGTCTGTTTAGCTCCTTAGCCCATTAATTTATTGGTTTGTTGTAATGCAGCCACATCAATGTTTATAGCAGCTCAATTCACAATAGGAAAGCTGTAGAAGCAACCTAGATATCCTTCAGTAGATGAATGGATAAAGAAACTGTGATATATATACACACAATGGAATATTACTCAGCATTAAAAGAGAATAAAATTATGGCATTTGCAGGTAAATGGGTGGAGTTGAAGAATATCATGCTAAGCAAAGTAAGCCAGGCCCCAAAACCCAAAGGCCAAATGTTTTTTCTCATAAGTGGATGATGACCCATAAGTGGGGGGCATGGGAAAAATGGAGAAACTTTGATTGGGCAAAGGGGAGGGAGAGGTGGGGAGGGGAAAGGGGCCAGGAAAGATGGTGGAATGAGATGGACATCATTACCCTAGGTACATGTATGACTGCACATATGGTACAACACTACATCTTGTACAATCAGAGAAATGAAAAGTTGTGCTGCAGTTGTGTACAATGAATCAAAATGCATTCTGCTGCTGTCATGTATACCTAATTAAAATAAAATAATTTTTAAAAGATTTAAAAATTAAAAACAAACAAAAAAACAGATGGTATCTACCACAGGTCTCCAGTAAGCTATGAATGGACCCGTGAGTACAAAACACTTAAGTTCAGAATAATAGCCTTAAGAAGTATCATCTTGGAATCTGTGAAATGCATCCCATACCATGTTCTACTTTCTAAGAGCAAAGAAACTATGTCAGAGTTACATCTTTCGTATTAACTAAAAAATGCATATGGAATCCTTCAATGATTCATTAAAGTTTCTAGTACTCTACTCATGCATCATAGGAAAGATAAGAAGCTAAGGAAGTGCCTGAGGAAAGTATTCAGATGGTTAACATCAAGTTCCTCATCATTCTTCTGCCATAAGCCCCATGATGAAAGCACCATTCATCAATCAGTTGGTTTTTCTCTTGGCAGCAGGAGGGAGACAAGAATGTAATTGAGGTTAGAGCATGGGCTGAAAATCACAACTTCCAGCCACCAAATTCCTCCTAGCTTCTACCTAATTAAATGAATGCAAGCTGGTATTCATGCCTAGAAGGCAGAGTTTTTTAAAGTTTGTTCCAGGGGACCACTTGCAGCCAGCAGATTGTTGAGCTTTATATTCCACACTTGCCATATCAGATCCAGTGCAAAGCAGAGATGGAGTCTTACTTGTTAACAAGTGCTTGGGAGCTTCTAAGAGACATCAGAAAATCAAGGTATAAGTCAAGATGAGCAGCAGGCTCTCAAGCACCCACAAGAGTGACAAGGTTCAAAAGACCACCTAAGAACCATTATACTGTCCTGGGAGTTTTCAAAGAAGGTCCCAAGATACCTTTTTGATCCCCTCCATCTGGTGCAGAAGACTGCAGATTAGGCTCCTGTACTAGATAGCCCAGCAGAGAGTGGTTCTGGAGCCCTGCCTCCAAAACCTTAGGCATTAATTCTTCTGCAGCACTCAGCTGGCTTTCAACATACCAGGGGGATGCCCAGGGAGGAAATCCAGGAAGAACACATCTGCTGCTTCTGAGCTGTAAAAGTTGCTAGAGCACTCTCTTTCAGATGCTCTGGCAACTTTTACATTTAAGTATGTGGTCTAATATGTTAATTATCATCAATTATTATATACCTGAAGTTAGGAGGTTTATCTTTATGCCTATGGATTTCCAATTGCTCTGCCTTCCTTAGTTAAAAATATTTATTTCTTCTCTGAAGTGACTCATACCTTTGCAAAGATTAGTTGAGCATATTTGTGTGGGTTTACTCTTGGGTTTTCTATTCTGTTTTATTAATCTTATTTCTATCCCTCTTCCAATATTATGCTTATCTTGTTTGCTTTAGCTCTTCAGTAAAGCTTAACATTGAGTAGGGTGTTTCCTACCACTTCATTCTTCTTTTTAAAAATTGCTTTAGCTATTTTAGTTCATTTTCCTGTCTATTATAAATTTCTATGTCTACAAAATCCTAGCTGGGTGTTAATAGGAAATTTGTGAAACCTAGAGATCATTTTGGAAGAAGTTGGCATCTTACTATAATATCTTCCAGGCAGTGATCAAGATATGTGTCTTATTTAAATTGTCTATGATTTTTTAGTTAGAATTTTGCAGTTTTTGGCATACAATTTCTATACATGTTTTATTAGATTTGTATTTCAGTGTTTCATTTTTGGTTTCCCTTGTTCAGTCCCCACATGTTTATTGCTTGTATGGAAATAGATAATTTTTGTGTGTCAATTTTATATATTCTGACCCTGATACACATACTCATTAATTTAGAAGTTTTTGATTTGGGGGGATTCCTTGGTATTTTCTACATAGACCATCAGGTCACCTGGCAATAGAGGCAGTTTTATTTCTTTATGATACTCATTTCTTTTATTTCCTTTACTTCCCGAGGAAGAGTTCAAGTATTATATTGAAAGTGGACATCTTTATCCTTTTCCTATTTTAGGGGGAAAACATTTTTTTCACCATTAAATATAATGCTCATTGTAATTTTTAGTAGTTCTTTCTTTAGGTTGAGGAGATTTCCTTTTATTACAGTTTTATGAGTTTTTATTATGAGTATATGCTGAAAATGGTCACTTACTTTTACTGCATAAATGGGTATAATTATGTGCCTTTTCTTCTTTAGCTTTTTAAGAAAAGGGTGTAGATTATATGGATAAATTTTCAGTTATTGAACCAGCTTTGAACACAGTGAATAAACATTGGGTCATGTGTAAAATTCTTTACATATACTGCTGAATTGTATTTGTTCATATTTTCTTAAGATATTTATGTGTATTTATGAGGATTGTGGGCTACAGCTTTTAATCTTAACCTTTTTTTTCTTTTTGTACTATCTTTGGTTTTGGTATCAGAATACTACTAGTTTCTTAGTATTACAAGGATTCCCTCCTTTTATGTTTTCTGGGAAAGAGTTGTAGAATGTATATTCATTATTCTTTAAATGTTAGAATTTTTCAGCAAAACCATCAGGATCTGGAGATTACATTTTTAAGAGTCTCGAGAATCATGAGTTCAGTTTAATTGCCTTCAGGGTCCTCAGCTTGCTGTGCCATATCTCTTGGTTGGGTGTTAGTAGTTTTCACTTTTCAAGGAATTAATGCATTTTTATTAAGTTGTTAAACGTATGTATATACAGTTGTTTGCAGCATTTCCTTACCAGCCACTTGATATCTACGGAGTCTATAATGACACATTCAGATTTATTCCTGATATTCATTTCTCAATTATATTGATCTTTTCAAGGAAGGACATTTTTGCTTCATTGATTTTTCTCTATATTTTTCTATTTATTTTTTCCTTTCTTATACTTATTACAGACTTTTCTTCTTTTTCCAGTTTCTTAAAGAGTAAGCATAGATTACAAGTTAGAAACATTTCTTCTTTCTAATGTGAGCATTTACTATTATACTGTTCCTCTTAGGATTTTATCTACATCCAACACATGTTGATACCTTGTATTTTTGTTTTTAATTAAGCTCAGTGTATTTTTTTTAGTTTTCTTTTTTTTTTTTTACAAAATATGCTAGTTTATTTAATATTCAAATTTCAACCATCATCATTTACTATAGCATTTAAATATAGCATAAGATCTCAATTAATGCAAAAGTGTTGATAAAATTGAGATTAACCATATTTTACAAAGAAATTTCAAAAATCTTTTTTTTTTTTTTTAGTTTTCTTGAGATTTCGTTTTTTACTCATAGACTCTTTAGAAATGTGGCACTTAGTTTCCAAGTATTTGGAGAGTTTCCTGTTACCTTATTTATTCATGTCTACTTTGATTCTGTTGTAGGCAAATACCACACTTTGTATGGTTTTACTTCTTTTAAATTTATTGGGGTTTGTCTTTTGGCTCATGGTCGGTCTTGGTCTCTGTTCTAGAGCAATGTGAGATGAAAATGTATTTTTTGCTGCTATTGGTAGCCATGTGTCTAAATGCTTGTGAAACCCTGCAGGTTGATGGTGTGTTAAGTTCTTGTACATCCTTGCTGGATTTCTATCTAGTTGTCCTGTCATCAATTTCTGAGAGAAGAGTGTTGAAGTCTCCAAATATAATTGTAAATTTGTCTACTTTCTTTTTTTTTTTTTTCCCATTTCCGTCACATATTTTGCAACTTCCTCATTTGGGAAAGCAATTTTGATTGCTGTGACTTCTTGGTGGATTGAGCTCTTATCATTATGTAAATTTACATCTGTCCTTCTAATTTCCTTAGCTCTAAAGTCTACTTTATCTGATAATAGAATAGTCACTCTTGCTTTCTTTCTGAATCATATTTGCTGGGTGTATATTTTTCTCAGATTTCCTCTTCCCTGTCTTCCTATGGTTTACTTGAACATTTTGTTTAGAGTTCTTTTTTTATTTGTTTTTGAGAGTGTCCCTTTGTTTGACTGTTTCAAGGTTGCTGTAGGCATTATAGTTGTTCTACTAGTGTCAACATCTGGCTCAAGAATAGACATTTTATCTTCCCTTCTCTTTTATTTTATCTTTCAAGAACTTCCTTAAGGCACTTTTTTTCTCCAAGGAAATCTGCTGATAATGAGTTCTCTTAGTTTTCCTTCATCTGAAAATGTCTTGACATTTCTTCCTTATTTATGAAGGATATTTTTACTGGATATAGACCTCTGCTTGACAGGTATTTGCTTTTAGCACTTAAAAAAATGTTATGCTTCTGCTTTCTGGTCTCCATGGTTTCTGATGAAAACTCTACTGTCATTCTACTGAACTTTGTTTAGTTTAATTTAAATCCCTTTATGGATCATTTCTCTCTTGCTGCTTTTAGAGTTTCTCTTAGGTTTAGTTTTGAGATGCTTAATTAGGATAAGTATTGGCGTGAATTTCTTTGGATATATTTTGTTTGGGTTTTACTCAATTTCTTAGCTCTTGAGATTTATATCCTTTACTAAGTTTGAGAAAGCTTTCGCCATTATTTCTATGAATAAGTGCAGTCTCTTCTTTCTCCTCTTTCTCTGAGACTCTCATGACACAAATATGAGATCTTTCGTTATAGTTCCACAGGTCCCAGAAGCTCTCTTCCCATTTAAAAACAAATACACACACACACACACACATGCACACACACACATATATTTATGTTATATAAAATTATATGTGTGTATATGTGTGTGTGTGTATATATATATATGTATATATATATATATTATATATGTATATATATTATATATATGTATATATACATGTGTATGTATGTGTGTATATATGTATATATATGTATATATATGTTATATATATATATATCTTTCACCTTTGTTGTTCAGATTGGATAATTTCTATTTCTATTCTATCTTCAAGTCACTGAGTCTTTCCTTTGTTGTCTCTACTCTGTTCTTGAGTCCAGCCTGTGTGTTTCTAATCCCATTGGCTATATTTTTCAGTTCCAAATTTTTCATTTGGTTTTTCCTTCTATCTCCTTTTTCTTTACTGAGACTTTCTACTATTTTCTTTGTTTCAGAGCATGTTCCTCATTGCTTACTGAAGCATTATTGTAATGGTGGTTGTGAAAGCTATGCCAGAGAATTCCAGTATTCCAACATGTGTCATCTCAGTTTTGTCATCTTCTCCTTTTCTTTTTTTTATTACATTTGAGATTTTCCTGGATTTTGGCTTTACAGTTAATTTTAATTATATCTTTGGCACTTTAAGTATTATTTTATGAGACCCTCTGTCTTCTTTCACTGTTCTTTTCTCTACCTCACCTCTTCTGACACTGCACCAATGGAGGAGGGCACCCACATTGTCAGGTGGAGGTAGTGGTCCAGGGTTCCTGCATAGCTTCCATTGACACCTAGGAGAAAGAGGGGCACCTTGTTACTTCTGGATGGGGGTGTAAGTCCAGACTTTACAAGTGTCCTCTAGTGAATATGGCAAATGGCACTTGTTACTAATGAGTCAAGGCTAAGTCCCAAATCCTTGGCCTTTTCTCACATCACCTTGTTCAGATATAGGAAAGGGTACCTTATTTTCACCTGGGGAAGTTAGAAATCGTCTTCACTGGGCCTTTGTTGATGAGGTTAGTGAGCACACTCATTTTTTTTCCTTTGGTGTTTAATTGGGGTAGAACTATTGTGTACATAATATTTGTTTGTCCAGCTTCCCCTTTTCTGATCTTTTCGCTTTGCTTAGGACTTTATGTGTTCCTGTTTATATTTATGGGGGAAGCCTTCTTCAGGACCCAGTTGGGAATATGTAAGACAAATAGAAAACCCAGGGAGCTCAGCACCATGTCATTCATTTTTAATGTCATCTTATCTCTTCCACCTGCTTCTCTGCAGTTTTTCATATGTTTATTTATGTCTTATTTTCACAATATTTTGTTCAACTTAATGAGAATAAGTATTTTAGTCAGCTTGGGTTGCTGTAACAAAATAACAGATTTGGTGGCTTTAAATAACAGAGCCTCACAGTCCTGGAGGCTGGGAATCCCAAAATCAAGGTTCAGGCTGATTTGGTTCCCTGGTGTGGGCCCTGGTTTGCAGGTAACCTTCTTCCTATTGTGTCCTCATGAGAGAAGGTTTGGAAGGAAGGAGAGGGAATGCTTGCTCCTTGCACCCACAAGAGAGCAGGTAGGGACACAGATTAGATCCAGCTTTGTTTTCTTCCATTTATTTATAAGGGCACAATCATACCAGTTTAGGATCCCACCCTTGTAACCCCATTTAATCTTTATCAACTCTTCCTTACCATTTTAACCTTACCACCTCCTTATCGTTTTATTTCTTTTATACTGTCATAGCAAGTAGGTTTTTTAATAAAAACATAACACTTCATTTATTTGGATTTTATATTTATTCAGGTTGATGTTGGTCAATTTCCTTACTTGATGTAAGAGGAAATACACTCTCTTTAGAAATATCAGTCTGAACTGGGCATGGTAGCACATGTCTGTAATCCTAGCTACTTGGGAGACTAATGAAGGAGGATCTCAAGTTTGAGACCAGCCTGAGCAACTTAGTGAGACCCTGTTTCAAAATTTGAGGAAGGAGTTGTTCTGGGGATGGATCTTAGTGATGGAATGCTGGCCTAGCAAGAACAAGGCCCTTGGGTTCGAATCTTAGCACGGAAGGAAGAAAGGAAGGAAGGAAGGAAGGAAAGGAGGGAGGGAGGGAGGAAGGAAGGAAGGAAGGAAGGAAGGAAAGAACAAAATCAGTCTGGTCAGTTTTCAGTCAGTTATAGCAAACCTCAGGCATGAATTTGGGGCCCTGAATAAAATTACCTTAACATCAGGTCAAGTTTATCGCTGGAGGACAAACTGTCATGGTACAACATTGTTATGTTTGCCTTTATATTTTCAGGTGACCCTTGACTGATACAGATGTATTTCCATATGTAATGAACAGTCTTTATACATAGGAACATGAGTGTCAGAACATCTTCTCGTCCACTGGTAGACATGTTTAGTTTTCCTGCTTTTTCTCTTTTCTTTTCCTCACAGGCCCAGGGCCAAATATAGGTCACATAGTTTAGGAATTGAAATTAATTATGTTTAGTTTATAAACCCATTGTCAAGTTACACAGGCTACACAGAGCTCTGTGATACAAGGGATGTCAAGGCCCCAGGCAGGCTCAGGAGGATAGAGTCTAGCATTAAGTGCTAGGGAATTCACTGAACCATCATGGGTCACAAAACTAATTTCCCACCAAGGCAGGAGTAAAGTCTGTGCTTCTTCTTTCTGGATCCATACAACGAGGGTAGAACTGAGCAGGTCAAGACTCAGAAGGTAGCAGACTCAGTCAGAAGTTGGAAAGGAGGAGAAAAGTCTACTCTGCAGCACAGGAAGATGAGAAGGAACTTGATTGTGTTAGGGTGTGCTAGGAGTCAGCTCAACATCTCCCTTATAGATTTGTAACAGGTGGAGTGAAGGGTTCCCTCTGGTGCATCTGAAGTTTGTTTTTTTTGTTTTGTTTTTAATAGCCAATACTACCTGGGAAAGCCCAGCTCCACCCAGCATTAGAAATGGTTGGGTTGAGCTGGAAGGTTCTGAGGCAACCTGCTAGAAAGGAGCCCAGGGCATCTGGAGAGAAGGTCCTCCAGCCAGGTCCACAAGATCACTATGGAAAGGTAGCAACCCTGGCCTTACAAGGATTAGAGTTTCATTCTAGTCTGTCCAGCCAGTAAACTAAAGCTATGGGGATGCAAGTTAGCCTTTGAGTTATGAGATTTTTATAACCTAAAAATCGTCCCTGCTACAATAAGTGCCAGGAGTGGACGCCATGCAGCTTTGAGGGAGCCCCAGAGCCCTGCTCATTTCTCCTTCCTTGCCTATTTTTCCATGACTGCGCCTGTGTCTTTTAATCCCTTCTTATATATTACAAAAATGTTACATACAAAGGCTTTATCAGGAATGAAACAGTATAGAAAATATGACGAGGATTCAATTTAAAAAAACTGCTGAAGATGAACTATATGTTAAAAATTACAAAACATTCTTAAGAATCCATTTGAATTTGAGCAGGCATCTACAAACATAGCAGAAGAAAGAAAATTAAACATAATTAAGAACTAAAAACACAAACAACTTTAAAATATAGTTTTGAAAAGAATCAAGTAGGATTAATAGAGGTGAGAATTATAGCCATCAAAATCTAAAAATCTAGTGCAGGCTAAGGATGTCAGATGAGACATTATCATTTAAATTGACAGATACAATTTCCTGTCAATCAAGGAACACTACATAGATGGAAAATAGGAAAGAATGTTAAATTGTAGTTGCAAGAATATGATATCTAACACTTCTTTTGTGTTTTTATATCCTGGGTTCTATTCCAAATGCTTTACACATATGAATAAACTTTTGGGGAAAGTATTATTATTATTTGCAGATAAGGCAACTGAAGCAGTGTGTCCAAGGTCACAGAGAAAGCAGGTTTAGAAAGCCGAATTCTTATCAAGAGAGTTCCTCTCACTTGGGGAAGAGGTATTTCCACATACCTATTGTCTAGTAATGTTGAAGACAATAACAGAAAGAATGTAGGAAAATGGTTAAAAAGATTATTTTCAGAAAACAGGTAAAGTCATAACTCACAGATATAAAAGTGAACACCTGTCAGAGAGTTTATTAACTCATATGACATGAGGGAACCAGGCAGATGTTATAGTCAGTTCAGTGGAAAAGCCAAACCAGTACAAATTTATATGGCATTTGGGGATTTTGAGATGACCTGGAAATGGACACAAAACTTGTTCATCTGCAGTGGGCGGGAAGTCAAAGCATTACTTATTAATGACAACTCAGCTTTCACACCTGTCTATTGCCAACAATCTACTAATCATTGCAAAATAGCTCAGATAATCGTCTGTCATGTATAATAACTAAAAAGAATCAATAAAAAATTAAGATCAATGAGCTACGTTAAAAAAAAAAAAACAACGGATAGGGTGAACGTCGATAATTTAAATCTGTGTCCTGTAGAGAATATTGTTTTCCACTGAAATATGGTGCTTTTTCTGCAGAAGCCATGTTCCAAAAGAGTGGCTGAGAATTTAATAATGTTGATGAGAAATACAAATCCTCAGATTCAGGAGACATAGTCTGAGGAAACAATGTGTAATAAAAAAGGAGCCCGAGAAATGTTGTCTGGGGGGGGGGGGACAAAAAACTAGAATGCCTGAAGCCAAAGGAAATCCTGGAAATAATGAAAGAAAGAAGACAGCTTGCTAACGAAGGAATGGCAATTAGGTAGACTGCAGACCTTTTAAAGGCAACAATAGGCGCCAGAACAAAAATAAAATGAAATAACGTCTTAAAAGTTCTGAAAATAATTGTCAGCCTCGAATTCTGTTACAAGCAAAACAATTCTTTACACAGAGGGCAAAATCAAGGTACGTTCAGGAAAACAAAGACTAAAGGACCTTACTGTGTAAAGTCTGTACTCATATAAAAGAAATGACCAGAAGATAAAAGTGGATCAAGGTATGAAAAGGAACAGTAGGAAAGCAATTGGTAAACATTTAGGTACATGCAAACAGGAATGCATAACATCATAAAGATGAATTTAGGGTATGAACGCAAAGTGGAGGGCTGGGGTGTGGCTCCGTGGTAGAATATATGCTTAGTCCTTGCCAGGCCCTGGGTTCTGTACCACCCACACCCCCAGAAAAACAAAAACCAAGTGGGATTAAAATATTGTAAATAAGTGCACGAAACGTGTTTCTTGGAGAGTACTTGGAGGTAAAACATTCAGGTGCACTTACGTTGCCTTAAAAGACCACACAGATAACAGCTTTATGTAGAATATGCAAGTTAAAAATGTAAGAAGAATCAACAGGCCCATAAGACGAATATATTTATCTTCTACACAGGTAGAAACTAAGGGGAGAAGAAATAAAGAAAATGTCAGAAAAGGAAGGAAAAATCCAAAGCACGACATGAGATAGTAGAAATAAAACATTATAGTCAGACCAAGGTTGTGGCTCAGTGGCAGAGAGCTTGCCTTGCATGTGTGAGGCACTGGGTTGAATCCTCAGCACTATATAAAAATAAATAAAGATATTGTGTCTATCTACAACTAAAAAGAAAAAGCAGTCTTAAAAAAATTATAGTTGGAAGGAGACCCTCATTGTTATACAAAATACATGTATGAAGATGTGAGGGAAAAAAAAAGAATAGCATTACCCTAGATAAGGTAAAGAGAAGTGATGGGAGGGGTTGGGGAGATAGGAAGGATAGCAGAATGAAACAGACATTATTATTACTGTGTGTATATAAGTGAATGCATGACTAATGTGATTCTGCAACCTGTATGCTCAGAAAAATGAGATATTATATCCCATCTGATTCAAATGTATGATATATCAAGGTCATTGTACTGTCAGTGTAACTGATTAAAACAAATTTAAAAAAAGAAAAAAAATAAAGTAAATGTCTTTATTATTTTAAAAAATTATAGTCAACAAGACAAAATATCTGTTAAAAGGCAGGTATTTCCTAACAATAATTTGTTTTTTTAAAAAGATCGAAGTATAGACTATTTAAATGGAACTAAATCACATGTACACAAGAGATGAAAACAAAAACAGGGAAAAATAAATATTAAATAAATAAAAATAAATTATTTTATTTATTATAAATTATAAATTATTTATTAAAAATAAATATCTGAAATATGAAACATCTAAATGTGAATTAAAAAAGAAAAAACACCTTTGATGTGTATGGAGTATGTGTAAAGAGATGGACTGAAGACCTTTCAAAGGCACACAAAGAGAAATACATAACCTTAAATATATAAGAAACAATTTAAAAAGGAAATTTGTGAATTAACTAGCCAATCACAAGATGTTAGAAACAACATTTAAATCCAAAGAGGAAAGAAGGAAGAATAAAGATAAAACTAAAAATTTGTTAAATAAGATAAATAAAATACATATTGATAAAAGATAAGTTTTATTTATTTATTTTTTTAAATAACTACTAATAACAACTTGGGAGGCAATTAACAACAAAGTAAGAGGGCATAGGAAAGTGTTTACTAGGTATAAAAGGTATAAATTACTAGGTATAAATATGAGCACTTAAAACAGAATATTATGGGAGTTTGACTCAATAAATTTTGGAAATTTAGAGAATATTTAATACTTTCAAACAAAATAGAAATATAGACCAAAAATTAAATGAAGTTTTAAAAATTTATATTGTTAAAGCAAATTTAGGTTTACAGTATAATTGAGTGGCAAATATAGAGTTTCCATTTATACCCATTGCCCCCCGCCTCCACTGACTTCCCTGTTATCAACATCATCCACCCAGTGGCACATTTGATGAACTTGCATTAATTCATCATTATCATCCAGAGTCCATGTTTTATATTAAGTTTCACTCTTGGTGTTGTACATACATTAATTCATCATTATCATCCGGAGTCCATATTTTACATTAAGTTTCACTCTTGGTGTTGTACATTATAGTGTCCTATGGAGAATATTCACCCAAATCTTCTGTGCTTAATCTATTCATCTGTCCCTCCCACTGACTCCTAACATCACTGATCTTTCTACTGTCTCTATAGTTTTTGTGTTTTCCATAAAGTCATTTGTTGGAATCATACAGTATTGTTACCTTTTCAACTTGGCTTCTTTTATTTAGTAATGTAATATAAATTCAAATGTAATATAGATTTAAGCTTCCTCTGCTTTTTTCATAGCCTGATAGCTCATTTTTTATCTCTTTATTTTTAAATTTTATCATTATTATTTATTTTATTTTATTTTATTCTATTTTTTTTTTTTTTTTTTTTTTT
>NW_026000196.1:21082608-21137959 GCF_001458135.2 Marmota marmota marmota
TTTTTTTTTTTTTTTTTTTTTTTTTTTTTTTTTTTGCAGCTCTGGGGATTACATCCAGGAACTTGCACATGCCTAGGCAAGCGCTCTACTACTGAGCCACATTTTTTGCCAACTCAATTCTTTTTAGAATTGAAAATGTTTTAATATCTGGATGTAGCATAGTTTATCCACTCATCTTCTGAAGGGCTTCTTGGTTGCTTCCAAGCTTTGGCAATTATGAATAAAGCTGCTTTAAACATCTGCAGGGCAGTTTTTTATGTGTATGTAAATTTTCAGCTCCTTTGGGTAAATTCCACAAATCAAATATAAGAGTAGATTAGTTATGTAAGAAACTGCCAAAATGTCTCCCCAAATGACTGTACCAGTTTACAATGAATTGTCAGGGGTGGAGGGATTCCTGTTGTTCCACATCCTTGTTAGCATTTGGTGTTGTCTTTGTTCTAGATTTGGGCCATTCTGATAGGTGTGTAATGGTATCTCATTGCTATTTTATCTGCATTTCCCTGCTGACAGGATGTGGAGCATATTTTCATATGTTCATTGCCATTTGCATATTTTCTTTGATGAAATGTCTGTTAAGGTCTTGAACATGTTTTTCAGTTGAGTTATTTGCTTTCTTATTTTTGAGTTTTAAAAGTTTTTTTTGCCTATCCTATTATTTATAAGTTATGTTTTTTTTGCAAATATTTTCTCTCAGGCTGTGATTTGTCTTTTTATTCTCTTGATATATTTTAGAAAAGAAATTCAAGCTGGGCATGGTGGTACGTGCATATAATTTCAGCTGCTCAGGAGGCTGAGGCTGGAAAATAGCATGTTCAAAGCCAGCCTCAGCAATTTACTGAGGCCCTAAGCAACTTAGTGAGACCCTGTCTCTAAACAAAAATATAAAAAGGGCTGGGGATGTGGCTCAGAGGTTAAGTTTCCCTGGGTTCAATTTCCAGTACCAAAAAAAAAAAAAGTAATTCAAAAAGGTGGGTTTTATGGGGAAGTCCCACCTAGCATAACACTTATGAACATAAAAATGTGTGAATATTAATTAAAATACTAGCATACTAAATCTAACAAAATTTAACAATAAATATTAACAAAATTAGTTTTGTTTAACTTTCAAAAATCTACTAATACAGTTTAATCTAAAACAATCATCCTGGTAGTTGGAAGAAAAAAAAATTAATTGATATTATTTAATACCCATTTGTGTATTAGAATAAAACTCACCTAGATTGACACATGATCTTTACCAAAAGCTCAGTTAATGCTGAAACATTAATGTTTCTGTACACCAGTCCTTTTGGATTCACTTTCCTCAGTTTCAATTGCCATGGTCAACTGTGATGCAAAAATGTTAAACAGAAAATTCCAGAAGTAAACAATTTTATTACAATACATTGTTAAAATTGTTCTATTTTATTATTAATTAGTGTTAATCTTACTATGCCTAATTTATAAATTGAACTTTATTATAGGTGTGTAATTACAGTAAAAAGCACAGCATATATAGGAGCTAGTGCTCTCCATAGTTTCAGTCATCCCCCAGGGCCTTGGAATATATGCCCTTGGATAAGAGGGACTACTGTGTGTGGAGCAAAGGAAGGATATCATTTGTCATCACTTAAAAAAAAAGAACAATAGTTAAGAATTAGGAATAAACTAGGTTATCATCCACAGACTATATTATTTTTATATAGAAAACTCACAAAACTAGACAAAATATTTTGGATACAAAACAAAATCAATATTTTTGATGTATTTCTATTGAATGTATTTCTATTACACAACTGGAAAATGTAATATAGCAAATTTTATGTCCAATATCTGTACATATTAAAAAGTATTAATACATACTAAGAAAGATTTATATAAATGTTGAATTATATCAATATATGCCTCAAAAATCTCAGTAACATAACACTGTCAAGTTTTCCCAAGTTAAATTTAATGTGATTCCACCAAAAGTCTCAACAGTGTCTTAGTGGGACTAGACAAGCAGATCCTAAACTTTACAATAATGAGCAAAATGTCAAGAATAGCTAAAGCAATTTCAAAGAAAAAGCACCAGTTTGAGGGACTTGCCTTGCCAAATACCAGCACTTTAATAATTCTGTAATAATTAATATGATGTTGAATTTTACTGGGTCAGGAATAGGCATATAGCTCAAGGAACAAAATAAAGAACCCAGAAACTTGAAACATGTGATGACAATATCCCTATGCTATTTAGAAAATTGTTATAATCCATCCAATGTTATATCCAATTGTTTTATAATAATATCAATGTTATGGATAATTGAACATGTAAATTAATAAAGAAAGGATTCTCCTTTGCAAAATAAATTTCACTGTGTATATTTAAGGTATATAGCATGATATCGTGAGATAAACATGCATAGTAAAAATTATTGTAGTGAAACAAATGAACATACCCATCATCTCACATAGTTACCCATTCTTCTTAAGTTTGTTTGCTTTTGTAACACGGGCAGATAAAGTCTACATTTAGCAGGACTCCCAAATACAGACAGTAATCCTCTTGTTGTATATTAGGTCTTTAGGCTCCTTCATCTAACATATCTGCTAATTTATGTTTTTGGAATCTCCCTACTTCCTTCCTCTCCACTCCCTTTCTGCTTCTGATAAATACAGTTTTATTTTCTTTCTTGAATGGATTCTTCTGGAAGCCTTCTACTGATGACCCAGACATAACCTCCTGGAACTTCTAGCAGCTAGAAATGACCATGAAAATTTGGTTCTACACAAGCTTTTTCATCACAGACTGTAATAGGCCATACAATGGGTCATAGACCTTTAATGTTTTAGAAGAAAACATGGAACTAAATCAGAATAGTCTATGACAGGGTGTATAGATATAGGTACAAATGTATAAAATTCATCTAACAAAATCCATCTATTTTAAGCAAACTTGTTTTCCCTCTTGAAATTGGGACCTACCTTGCATCAGTAGTGCCTTTACCCTGTGTCTTAATATGTACTTTACAGATTTTTTTCCTTTCTTTAGAAATCTAAAATAAATGGTGCCTTAGAACCATTGTCTTCTGAAATATATGGGCTTCTCCTTCCTCCTGTCTTACTTTTTTTCAGATAAGAGCATTTTCATCTAGTCTACTGTTCCTTCTCATAGTCTTTCAAGGATATTAAATGCTCAGATGGGATGGGACTGATTTCACTTGAGACTTCATTAGTTTGGGGTCATTCTGAACCCACATATGTTATCCTCTTTGTACAGTATACCTGGATTTTTTTTTCAAAGCTTCATCTGTTCCTGGATGCACATTCTTATTCTGTGGAACACATATTCCATTGGGACTTGGACTTGCTGGTACTTCTTGATGACTGAGCTTCACTGTTTTTTATTTTAATTTTTTCTCTCTGGTGGTCCATTTCTTCCTTCTCTGTGGTTGGCCCAGACACTCTCCCTTTCTTGATTATGGTTGAGCCTCTCAAGCTCAGTGGTGGTGCTCATTGCTTCAGGGCAAGCTGAGGAGTTTATCCTGAAACTGGGATCAGAGGGATCTCATTCCAGGGCATGCAGCTCTTTGCAGATACAAGATACAGTGAGGCACTACATGGGACCCCAAGGATGTGGAGAAGGGAGAGTTCCAAGTTCATACCCACATGATCCACCTATGCCCTGTGGAATCTCCCACTTTATGCTTCCCCTGCATCTGAAAGAATTGTTTGTCATCCCCTAAGGCTTGGGCCCCTGAACCCTATTTGGCACAGCCACCCTCAGTTTTTCCCCAATCCCCTTTCTAGCCTCACTACTTAGATACTGTTTTTCTCACCCATGGTCTAGGGAAACAGAAGTTCCTGAAGCCTCCATCATTTATATCCCCAGGAACGTGATAAGATCATGTCCCCTTCTAGAAGCATGGCGGAAATTTGTAGCATCTCTGCCCATCTCTAGAGTCTGTGTAGGGGCCTTTCCTCCTGACTGCTCCCCTAAGGACAGAACCTATATCCTGAGTATCTGAGTTAAATTTGCCCTCAGTGAGTGTCCCCTTTGGGGTTGTTGGTGAGACTCAAAGGTCTCTTTACACCAAGATGGCACTCTGGTCATCTCTGGCTGGAGGAGGATGAAGGCAGCCAGAGGAAGGCAGCACTCGAGGAAACCTAGGGACCAGGTTGGGCATCCTCAAAACTCTATGGATGCCTTGTGTCTTCCGGTAGTCAAGGAAAAAAAAAATTATTTATATATATATATATACATATATACACACACACACACACACATATATATGTATACACACACACACACACACATATATATATATATATATGTATATATATATACCATTTCATTCCTCTCTGCTTTTGTGTATATTTTAAATTTTCTATATTAAATAGTTTGAAATGGCATATGTGTATATATATATATATATATATATATATATATATATATACACGTGTGTGTGTGTATATATATATATATATATATACATATATATGTGTGTGTGTGTATGTATATATATATAAATAAATAAATAAATAATTTGGACCAATCCTCATCTCTGTAGTTATCAGATTTTCCCAGCAGGAAGGCTTCAAGATCACATGGCACTGTGATTGCTGTGTTCTGGCATCTGTTGGACATTTCTGTGTGCAAAAGGCCAGGCTGTGCAGCAGACTGTGGACTTTGTGGCCACCCACAAAATGAGTGGCTTTAGCCACTTATATTTCAGAAAAATCTCATTATTTGTCTTGGAGAGCTATGTTCAAACTCAGTGTTTTGCAACAAGGTCCCTTTGCAAGTCAATCTTATCTGCAGCCCTTATGTTCAAAACAGATAAAGTACTTTTAGCACACATCTGTTACATGAGTTCACTTTTGTATTATTTATTGATAAAATCAACTTGCCTATGGGAAAGAACATTTTAACTGCTGTCATGTATATTGATTTTCGAGTTTTGATAACAATTGCAATGTCACAATCCCATGTATCTCAGTATTCTGTATGGATGAACAATACTTTGAAATCATGGAGTCACACAGGTAAGCTGTTGCTAATGGCAACAGTTTTTTAATCTTGTTTTAACCTATTCCCCTTGTGGTCTTAAAAATCTCTTCACTTAAATTGGAATAAATGCTTGGAGAAAAAGCTCGTAGAAAAAAATTTTTTTTTCCAGAGTTGGATCATTGATCTAACAGATGCTCATAGTATTTATTATAAATATAAAAACCAGGAAAGAAACCCAAGCCTAAAATACACAAAATTTTGTATCCTGTGGCATGGCATCAGACCACACTTTCTGTTGTTGCTGCCAAGGACCATTGTCAGTGGCAGAACACATGCCAAGTCTGGTGTAGATTCACTGTTATGTAACTATAGACACAAACTTGCATTTTTTAAGAGTAATGCAAAACTGAAATCTCATGTGGTGAATCATTTACAAGAAATTCAAATATGTTGTACATTCATGACAAGATAAATTTCAGTTCATCTCTCACCCAAAGGGGAATAAAGTGACCCATAAATTAATATTGGTAATCTCTGAAAAGTTAAAATTTTATGTATAATCATTTGATTGCATGGACCTTAATTCGTATTTTAAAAATACAAAGAAAAGAAAATATTGGAATCAAGCATTTGCAGAAATCTCAAAAGACTTCCATAGCATGTTAGGGTCCCAGAGAACCTAGTTTGAAAACCATGGTGCTATTCTGAGTACATTTTTGAAGGTTTCCATTTTTAACTTTTATGTCCAGTTATGGTTTCTGATATGACTCATTAACGCAGTCAGATACAGACTACAATCAAGCAAGAATATTTACATCCTTATCCTACTTCCTCTCTGTCTTTCCTTTCTGGTGTTTGGATGTTACGAGGTGGATATGTTCTTTATTGTCTCAGTGGATAATTCTTATATGTCAACTGAGCCTCCGTCACTCCCTTCTTTTCTTCCTTTAAAATTCCTCATATTTATCATATTCAAATCATGACTTTCTTATATACTTTTTTCCTTCAGCTTCTGGTTCCTGTTATTCTTATTTTAAGATTGTTTTTAATATATTTTAAATCAAATCCATGATGTTTTCCAGCCTGTTATTTCTTCTGTCTCTTGCTCTGCATCTCCATTTCCTCTGAGAAATCCCTAACATCTCTCATTGGGACTCTCTGTTCCTGGGCTCGTGTCTGGATTGTTGTGGTGATCCTGACCTCTGTCCCCAGGTTTTGTCTAAAAGTTTGTTTCTTCTTTCTCAGTTTCATCCTCATTTTTCTGAAGCTGACCAAGGACACGTATGTGGGAGAAAGCTCTTTGAGGCTTCAGCATTCTTGAAAATGCCTTTCTTTGCCTTCATGCTCGAATGTTTTTTTTTCTGCTCTGGAAATTTTTCTTTGTGTGATTTCTTTGGTAATTTTCTCCCTCCCACTCTCCTGTTGTCTCTGGATGGACGTCTGTTCGTGACTGGAGCTCTCCTGGCCCTGTCCTTAGGAGGTGCATCATTTCTGTCCTACTTGTCATCTCTGATTTTTATCAGCCAAACCTCCAAATATTTATTTAGAAAATTATTTCATCAATTTTAGCTTTAATTTCCATATTGCTGTTTTCCTAATTGAAATATCCTCTTGAATTTGGGGGGAGAATATTACATTTTTAAAGAAGTAATTTTGTATTCTTTTCATGGACAGATCTCTTTGGATTTTTAAAAGATGTTTATCCTTGATTGTAAATCTCATGTAAAGACTGATCACAAATATGTAGTGGCTCTGAGTTTTCTCCTGAGAGGACCAAGGCATAGAAAAGGCTCACTGAGCCTCTGTCCATGTGGGCAGCCCTTACTAGAAGTTTTCTGGTCATCAAAATGAGGGGCAATTTGACTCTGTGGAATGAGCATCTTTTTTTGCCTAGGTTTTCTTGAGGCAGTTTATTATTATTTATAGGTAGAAGGACTGTGTTTTAACAGTACCCAGGATTTATTTTAATCAGTATGGTAAGACATATAGACACAGAACTGACTGTTGCTAAGGAAGAAGATTTTATTCAAAGTTTCCTAACAGCAAGAATCATAACTCACCCCTGAGTCAGGGATACAGGGGGAAGTGCTGGATTGATTATAAGGCAAAGAAACCAGGGAAAATGTAGATAGATAGGAGCTTTCATTGTGTTTTTTCCAGGGAAGGAACAGGTCAGGCAGAATAAGCAGGTTTGTAATGGGCTGATTTGAATAATTTCACATCCCTGGGGTGGTTAGGGCTGGTGGATAGTGACCCCCCAAGTGTGAGAGCCTGATAGAATGGGAGTTGAGAGGTAGTCTCTGGATTGATTGATTTATATTTGAAAAGAGCTCTTGAAGACTTGTTTACTGTTTCTAGGAATTGACTAATCCCAGGAGGGGCAGTTCCTCCAGGTCAGCAAGGCCTCAGATGTGAAATGTCGGAAAATAGAAAAGCAAGTCATGGTTAATTTAGGTCTTTACTTTTAATCCTTTTTTCCCCCTTTTAGGGGTGTGTGTATGTGTGGGTGTGCACGGGCCTATGTGTGCATTTATCTAAGTTGTCACCAACAGGGGAGGGTCTTGGGGCACATTCATCTAAAACTTGTGCTAAATTTGCTATCTTTCCCTACCCCCACCTTCATCATTACCAGCTGTGGACCAGAGCCCTTTTGGGGTTCTGTGTCCAGCTCCCTCCTGCACCTGCAGTTTCAAACATATGGAATACATTTGTTAATCCTCAGCAAGTATTGGGCCCCTTTGAAGAGATTGGAAGTAAAGCTTTGAACATAGAAGGTCACAATCCCTGTCCTGTGAGGTGGACAGGGTGGCCACATGCACCTATGTTCCTTATCTCCTGTGGATATGTTGAGATTTTTTTTTCCATCTACAGGTGTTCTCCTTAATTGATTTTAGGTACCTGGGTACAAACAGGAGCCCCTAGAAAGCTGTTACTGTTCTGACCAGGGGCTCAACTAATCTAAGTGCACTGAGGAATCGACAGCCTCATAGCACTGGCTCACAAAACTCCATTTTCTGTTTCTAGTGCTGATGAGAGGTTTGATGCCACATTCCACACCAACGTCTTGGTGAATTCTTCTGGACATTGCCAGTATCTTCCTCCAGGTAAGACCCATTTTCTTTGTCTTCTTCCAGTTGGAAAATTTAAGCAAGTAAATTAAGCAAATATCAGCCCAGTTGATGGCCCACCTGAGGGTCAACTGGCTCTTATATGCATTCTACTTCCTCCTCTTACTTTCTCTCTGTGCTTTCAGTGCCCCCTCAAGACTGCCATCTTTCTCTTTTTTCTTGGAATCCTGGCTCACGTGGTCTTTGCCAGCATGTGTCGGGTGTTCTTACTTTCTGCCATGTGCCCTGTAAAGTCAGTCCATAATTAAAGCAAGCCTTCCTTGTTGGGTAATCTCCAAGTCTCTTTTCTACCCATAATCCAGATAATCAGGTCCTTTTGTCTCCATTTCAACATGTAAGTCAGATAAACATGCCCTTTCTTCCCTGTTGTGACCCACAAGTCTGATATCCAAACCATTTTTTCTCCCTTTCAACCCACAAATCAGACAATCAGGTCCCCTTTCCTCCACTTCGGTCCTCCACTTTCCTCGACTTCCTGTCTTGGCAGGTGTTCCAGGTGTTGGGGGAGATGGTGGGAGTGCTGCATGGTGTATTGAGTTCATGCATTCAAGAGCACTCATGGGTTAGATGTTAGGTTCAGTGCTTTCTAGGGAGCTCATTACTGACTTGTTCCTGGACTCGTTTTTTCTCCTTTTCAACTTTCTCATGGTGAGACACTTTCTGGGATTGACCTCCACCCCCCATCCCCAAACCCATTATTTCTTGGGACTTATAAGGCCCTAGGCTGTTCATTGAGTTATCCACAGCTTGGTAAATTCAGATTTTTCCGCCTTGAGGCACAATGTGGATTGTTTTAGCATATGAATATTAACCAATCTTGGGTTCAGCTTTTAGAACTTCTTTTTTTTTTTAACATATTCTTTTCAAGGATTTTCTCCTATACTAACTGTCTGGTTTACTTAACTGCCTACTCAAAAGGAACCTGCAATTATCTCACGACCAGCGTGCACACACTCACACCACCCACACACAACCACACACACATCACATATTCTCACATCACACACACAGACACACACACACACATACCACCCCTTCAACAGTCTCTCTTACTCATTCCACTGCACACACAGCAAAGTCAGCTTTGCTTTTTGGGTTGTTGTTTACATGCTCTTTCTGTTAGCTGATGATAAACATCCTCTAGACAGAATCTGTGTTTGCTCACCTTAGAATCCTTGGCTCCTCAACCATGTGAGGCCCATGTGAATGGATGAGTGACTGAATCTATCAATAACATACACCTCCCTATAATATTTGTATAGATTGAAGAAATCCAGCTTTTCAGGTTTTCTGTCTCAACACAACTGTTCTTGGGCAATTCCCCCCATTTTTCCTACCCCAGCCTTTCCTTCTGACAGTGGGTCCTCTGTAGACTGGCTGTGGAATGCCTTCCAGCACATCTGAGTTCCTTTTCACCAGGCCTGCAAGTTACAGCTTCTGTTATGAGTGCCATTATCAGGGCCATTTTAGAAGATGGTGTCCAGTAGTCTCCAGGGTAGAGAAACATGTTGCTGCAAATTGTTCTTAGGACTGAGTTTATCTTCAGCTACCAGGGAAGCACTCTGGACCCTCAAATCCTCTGAACGCAACAGACCCTGTGAGACTCCATCCTATGACCCTTCCTCAGTGGCCCTGGGAGTCTGGTCAGGATGGGACACATTGTGTTGTGACCTGGGACAATGTCTTACACTGGAAGGAAGGGTACAGAACTCCCTGTGCCTTGGGGTCATGTAGGGCTGGTTCGGGGACACTGCTCTGCCCCTGCTTAGTGATGCTTAGTGATACATGGGTATAAAAGAGTGTTTTGGGTGTGGGTTTTGAAATAGAGACTTGATTATAACGTGACTTTTCCTGCTTCATTTTATGCATTTATTTTTAACATCTTTATGGAGGTAGAATTTACATATCATACATTTTAAGTACATGATTCAATGATTTTTAGTAAATTTAGAGTTGTGCAACCATTACCACAGTCCCATTTTAGAGCATTCCCTTCACTCCACAAAGATCCCTTTTGCCTATTTGCAGTTAATCCCCACTCCCACAGCCAGCCCCAGGCAACCACAGATCTGTTTTCTGTGTCTTTCTTGGATTTTTTCATAGAAATGGAATTGTATAGTTATAGAATGTTTTAACTTGCAAATAGTCTGGGTTTGGGGGAATCCACACTACTAATGGAAGGGGAGTGTCAGTTAAGACTTCCAGACTCCTATAAACATTTGAAATAATGCTGCAAATCATGTTTAGAGGACCTTAAGGGGGCAAATAATTTATTATCTGTTCACAACTTGGCTGTGAGTTGAAGTCTGGGTTTTCAAGGCACTTTGAGTCCCTTCCTCCCTATGGTCTTTATTTAACTCAATAGTTGACATTTACAGAGTACCTGCCTTTCCCCACCAGCAGTGGGACACTTAAGCCATTCATGCCTTCTAGTGTTGCTGAATCTTCTCTGAGCAGGGAAGAGAACAGGGCATAAAAATAAAACTAGAATGAGTTTATCTGATTTCATCTTCATGACCTTCTGGGAAATTCACTTTCAACTTACCAGAGCCTGAACTTCCTCTTTCAGTGGAAACCCTTTCTTGTATTCAAGCACTCTCTCTTGGGCTTACACCTGTCAGGTTTTGTTGTATTTTTTATTTTTTTTAATTGTAGATGGACACAATATCTTTACTTTATTTATTTTTATGTGGTACTGAAATCGAACCCAGTGCTTCACATGAGCTAGGCAAGCGCTCTACCACTGAGCCATAACCCCAGCCCTTTGTTCTATTCTTCATCTAGAATCCTGCACATTTATTTCTAGATAATCAAATATTTTCCCAATTGGTTATCTAAATAAAATGGCTTCCCAGACCAAACATACCCACACAGAAATACATGCCCCCATACTTTAGATTCTTGAGCATTTTTATTAATTCCTCTGAGGGTTTTTTTAAATGTTCTTTATTTTTCTCCTACTATTGAGTCTGATGCACAGAGCAAACACAAGTTTATAAAACTAATTTCTTTGCAGAGAAATCCCTGAGAAGTCTTCTTCAACAGAAGCTGTCATGGTTTTTGAATTTCAAAAGACAGTGAAGCTTTAGGTGAGCTGCTTGTCTAGTGGTTTGCAAGATAGATTGATAGATCGATAGATTGATCAATTGATAGATAGATAGATAAAATATATACAATTTTTTTCTGGGTAGGTTTAGAAGCAGTTTGAAGGTGCAACATGGTCTAGAGGGACTGCTGTGTATTTTGAGTCCATCTCAGTTGTCTTCCACTTCAGCCTTCTGGTTGTTTCCATCACCAACACAGGCATATTCAAGAGCTCCTGCTATATTGATGTGCGCTGGTTCCCCTTTGACGTGCAGCATTGCAAACTGAAGTTTGGATCCTGGTCTTATGGAGGGTGGTCCTTGGACCTGCAGATGCAGGAGGCAGATATCAGTGGCTATATCCCCAACGGAGAATGGGATCTCGTGGGTAAGCCCAGCAAAGACACAAGACTTGCAGCCTGGAAAAAAACCTGCTTTCTTCCTGTTGAAGTTTAAAAGTTAGGGATTTTCCACTGACCTTTCCAGTGTGAGCATTTTTTGAACTCTGCAGCATTCTTCATCATTTACTGAGAGCTATAGGATGAGAAACCAACAACAATGAGTAAATCTAACACTTTCAGGAGGAATTTGCAGCTTGGTGAGGACATGTTTAAACAAGTCAGTGCTGGTGACATCTTCAAGTCCATGCCATTGCTAAAATATGATTGCACAGCAACTTTCAATCAACAGTGTGAGTGTCATAAATGAGGTCCAGATAAAGTAAAAACAGTTTTATACAGTAGCAAAACACATTTACAAATACTGGGAAACGGGTTTGGCTACGCACTAAACAAGTCTGCTTAGGGACAGTTGAGCTTGGGATTTATAACAAGAAGTGGGTATAAAAGCTTAGCATTTTGGGGAAAAGATCAACAAGATTGAGGCAACTCTGGTAGTTGGAAATGGATGCAAATCAGGGTGATCATAAATTTCATAGTCCATTGGATTGTCCAGCTCAGGAGGCAAACTGGTCATTGTAGCATTCCTCGCATCTTGCAAGGAATTGTTAGATTCTGAAAAAATTGTTCCTTCTGTAAGATTCAGTTCCCAACATGAAATTTATCTCGCAATCTACCCCGTCAGCAAATCTCTAAGACTCAGAAAAACATTTTTTTTTTTACTACTCTGCAGTCATTTTCACTTTTATTTTATCAACAGCCATTTAAAATGGAAAAGCAATGTAGTTAAGATTCACTTAACACTGAATATGCATTCTGAAATGCTTTGTTGCATGATTTTGTCATTATGCAAGCATCATACACTGTACATACACAAACTGAGACAGCTATAGTTCAGTAGGTGATATAAAACTGAAGCACATTTTTTATCAATTTCTTTTTTATTTGTTTGCTTTTTGGTGCTGGGGAATCAAACCCAGGGCCTCATGAAAGCCAAATGGATACTCTACCACTGAGCCACATCCCCAGATTCACTTGTTTCATCTTTGACAGAAGCATCATTATGTGGCTCATGACTATAATTACTTTTATAATGATAAAAATTGAAAGTGCATCATTTATTCTTATGTACTTTTATGTACTTATAATCCTTCAAAAGAATATTTACCCATTTGCTTAAGTATCACTGAGATACCTTAAAACAATTTTATAACAAACCAGCAAGGGTTTGTTCAAACATCAGTTACCAAGATTTTTAGCACTTAGCAAACTCCAGGGCTATGCTTGTGTGTGGTATATACATGGAAACAAACACAGTAATTATGTTTTCAAATGATAGTTCCTTTTCTCCTCCTCCCCATGCAGGAATTCCAGGCAAAAGGAGTGAGAAGTTTTATGAGTGCTGCAAAGAGCCATACCCGGATGTCACCTACACGGTAACGATGCGCCGCAGGACACTCTACTATGGCCTTAATCTGCTCATCCCTTGTGTGCTCATCTCAGCTCTGGCCCTGCTAGTGTTCTTGCTCCCTGCAGACTCTGGGGAGAAAATCTCCCTTGGTAAGTGCCCATATCTTTGGCAAGAGTCTGAGACTGGAGGCCCTTTGTTTAGGTCAGCTCTGTAGGGTTCACTGTGGATGGTACAGGGATGTATTTTGGGGTCCCAAGGGCCTGCCTGACTTATTCTTCATGAACCTCTTAGACCAAAGCAGCTCCAGAATATCATAGGCTCCTGATTTGTGCTCCAAACTGGATGGATGTACCCTCCTGAGAATAACACAGGATCCTGGAATCCTCTGATCCTACAAAGAGTATGGATTCACCCATGGAGGGACCAGCTAGTTGGATTATGCCCAGAAGTGCCTGTGCTTTCTCCATGGTGGCAACAAGTTAGCCTTCATTGTGGACAGGGAAGAGTTTAGCTTGGTTTCGGCTTGCATTTGTCTATTGTTGTATGCAGCATAATTCCTTACAGTTGCTTCCATATGAAGATAAGAAAAGTAAAACTTTGAATGGTGAAATGACTTTTTAAATATCTCAAAGAATTTCTCAGTATCTCAGTCCATCAATCACAAACATTTAAACTTCTGAGTACAAGTTCAGAACATTACATAACTTATCTAAGATCACACAGCTAGTAAATGGCAGAGTCAAAACCTGAAACCAGGCCTTCTGACTGCAAGGTTTCTTTTTCCCACCATGTGGAGGTACCTCTCAATAATATTGTGGTAAAGAAACTGACAGATAATTGTTTTGTGATGATTCCTCCAAATTTCTGATTCCGAAACTTGTCTTTGTCAGAGATTCTTTTGGGACTTTGACAGGTGATAGAGATTTTCCTCCAGAAAAAAATTTAAATGCCCATATGTAAGAAACCATCTGTCCCAAGGCCTTTCCCCAGCAACTCCTTAATTCTTTGAAACTCAGGTTAGATGACCCGATTACTGGTAGAGGGAATTTAGAACTTGTTGCCTGTTTTGTCTAAGGATCTTCTGTGTGTTTGTTTTAGGGATCACAGTTTTACTGTCTCTAACTGTCTTCATGCTGCTTGTAGCAGAGATTATGCCCGCAACATCTGATTCAGTGCCATTGATAGGTAAGTCAAGAGTCAGGCTCCTTTCTAGAACTACAGATTTAGAGAGTCCCTAGCATTTCCCAGTAGATGCAAAGAGTAGAAATGTGTCCTTCATGCCCTGAAGAGCTGTATCGCTCCCTCATCTATTGCCTCTGTTCACTTGGGCCCAAATAGTGGGAAGAGGATATTCAACTGTGTGGTTAGGCTTTAAGTTACTGAAATGGCTAGGAGTGGTGGTGTGCCACTGTGGTGCTAGTACTCAGGAGGCTGAGGCAAGAGGATCACTTGAACCCAAGAGTTCAAGACCAGCAAGGGCAACATAGTGAGACTCCCATCTCAAAGAAAAAAACATGCAAAATTGCCTATTATGCCACTTATTATAAATTCTTCCACTTATTCTTGCTTTGAGGTCAAAGATTTTATTATTAGAGATTCATTATTTTAGCTGAGACCTTGTTTGTCTACAAATCTTTTGTTACAAAGGGAGAAACATACAATTTAACTCTTAGTCATTGTTTCCAGGAATAACTCAGGGTCTCCATATAATAAATATTTGGGGGAAATATATGTTTTGCCCAAGACAGGTATGAGGTATGACCTTCTGCTCGGAGAGGAATGACAGGTGCTTTGCACCTTCCTGTATGGAAATAAATGTAACCATACAAAAGGATACCCAGTTTAGTGGTTAGAATTAGATACTCTCACTACTGCAGCTGGGGTTCTATTCCTTGTCAGGGAAGCAAATCCTCCAACTCAGTTGTGAGGTTGCAAAGCAGCATTCTGCCAGCACCTATTAGGTTTATTATGGGAGGTGCCACTCCTATACGGTGATGGAAAGTCAGGTCTTTGGGTTCTAGGCTGCCTGCTTCCCACCAGGGGTGTGGGCAGTGGGCTATAGGCCTGGCCCAGATAGCCAGTCACTGACAGTAAGAGAGCGAGGTCTGCACACTCCTCCTGTGACTTTCAGTGCTCCTGGGGCCTCAGGTCTCACCCTGTGTCTGTTCTCTTCACAGCCCAGTACTTTGCCAGCACCATGATCATTGTGGGCCTCTCTGTTGTGGTGACAGTGATTGTGCTGCAATATCACCACCATGACCCTGATGGGGGCAAGATGCCTAAGTGGGTATGTTCTTCTCACTCCCATGGGGTGAGAGCCCTCCCTAAAGCAGAGTTTTCATATGGTTTATCTGTTTTAAAAACCAGCCCCCAAATTAGCACTCCAAAACAAATGGGTCTGTTTTTCATATGACTTCACCTCTCTGACTTCAACCTCTTTTCAGAGAGTGTAGTTATGGTGAGTGTGCCTCTTAGTATCCATCCTATGACAGTGTTTTAACCTGACATCCCAGAGCATGGCTCACATACTGGCTGCCTCTGTATTTTGCTAACAGAGTGTTTCTAAAAACTATTATTTTGCATGGACAAATTGGAGAATTTTGCAACAGTAGAAAGCAACTGATGACACAGACACTTAGCAACATGGTTAGGGCTTCACAACAGAATGAGCTATACAAAAACATAGCTACCCTTCCGTATCTGCAGAAAATTGATTTCAGGATTGCCTGTAGATAACAAAATCTTTTAGATTTTGTTTAGAGAATAATGGAAAAAGAAGTCTGTACATGTTTAGTACAGATGCAGTTATTTTCTCAATGTTGGTCAAATCCATGGATGTGGAACCCACAGATATAAAGGGCCCAAGTGTACATACACTTAATACACATAGAAACATAATCTAATGGAAACCCTATAATGTAAAGGTAGATAGGTTACTAGTAGAGAAAGGAAAGGGGATGGAAAAAAATGGAATACTTGATTAGAACTGAGCCAGGGCCAGGAGTTTCCCCATGTCACCAGAACAAAACCTGAGTTTTTCACCTCCCATGCTCATGTGAACCCTGCAGACCTTCCTGATCTTCCTGTCCAGAGTGTTTAGTCTAGGATGGAAAAATCTCTTCTGTCCCCAAAAGAACCTGTCTCTAGAGATCCATTAGTTTGTATTTAAGCCCAGAAGAGAGTCTAGGAATCATCACCATGCTAAATGTAGCATAAAGTATGAGATGCGTTTATATACTCTCCAGGAACAGAAAGTTTCTGGGCTTTCTAAGAACATTCAATGTGCAATAGTTTATAGTTACCTACAAGTTAACTAAGGGAAGATCACTTTTTAAAAATATCGGGCTTGCAAATTTACTGTTTCCCCTCAAGTTCCTTTTCATGTACACTCTTCTCATATACTTAGTAAAAACTCACTGTAACTTATAGTGCCAACAGCAGTGTCACTCAACCTAAAATGATGATGCCTCCTGCACAGGTCACATTGCTACCATATGTGAGAGTTGTTTTGAGAAGTGCCCATCCCCCTTTAAAAAATGGGATACATTTGCACATATGCAACTACATTCTCATCTGACTTTCTTATATATTTGACACACTTGGACAAGATGCCAGGACAGATATGAGAGTAGGCTTCTAGTTTATTTTTTGTCTGTCTGTCTGTCCATCTTTCTGTTTGAAGCAGATGATACATTTAGATACATTTACCTGTTTCAAAAAGTGTATATCATATTAACACTATACCTAAGAAAATTGAGCTCCCATTTCCACCCTTCACCCTGCTCCCACCACCAATATTGAAACATTTAAATGAATTCCTTCTTTTTTCCTTTTAGTGTTTGTTTATGAAAATATGAACACTTCTTATTAGTTTTTCAACTGATGTGGAGATAAGGGAATGAAACACAGATGCAAAACCATTTTTAATGACCTGATAGCACTATGCTCTTTTGAAAAATCTTAATTAAAAGCATATGCTAATTTTTCACCTCTTAGCATAAGAGCTTGTTAAAACCAATTGGCTACAAATGAAATATAAAGTGTATACATTTCATTTTTATATAGCATACTATGTTTTTCTTTTCTTCCATGTGTTTTTAAAACATAAACAGCCTCCAAGGGACTCTTACAATGATCTGTTGCTATGAAGAAGATACTGCTGAGTGCAGTGGCATTATGTGACATTTGCACAGTCAGAAACAAAACTATAACCTAACAGAAGAGATCACGAGCACAGTTTGATAAGTGCCAAGAGGATAATTTCATCTTTGGAGATGCTTTGGCCTTGAAAGCTAATAATTCAGGCCATGGAATTAAAAATAGACTTGGCAATGTGGATCATATTAGCTGGATTTGTGCCTCAGGGGATGTGCAGATTCAGTCATGGCTGGAAAAGTGCCTGACCCTGCTTGGCTCTCATGTGCACAGTTGCATCTGGGTATAGTTGCACTCACTGTCGGACACCTTCCCTCAAGGTCTGATGAAGACTTTGTGGTATTTCCAAGAAGGAGTTGGGCTAAGTCACAGGAACGCTGAAAGAGCATGTAATCTCTGACTGATGAAGCTACAGAGGTCTAGGTACATTACCTGGTGTAACCACTTGCTTATTGTATGAACTTGAGCCAATTAATTAGCGTCTTGGAGCTTCATTTTATCTGTGTGTAAAATGGGAGAATTAAGCTCACTTCCTAGAGCTCTTAATGGCCCAAGTGAGATGACATGTCTCTTGAGGGCCAAATTCACCCTAAATGTTTTCACAGAGGTTTATGTTTTCCTCCTCGGCACAGATGGTAAAAAACCCTCCAGGGTCAGGAGACCTAGCCTTCCTAGGATATAGAGTGCCACCTACTGTGGAAAGCACACTGTGAAATGAAGGACTGTCTTTGAAGCTATAGTGAAAATTATTTTAGTGTTTCTTCTTCTTTTTTTAAAAATTTATTCCCTGCCCCCAGATCTTGTTTGCTTCAGTCACCTTTGATAAGATACCATAAAAGTGAATGTCAGGAAAGACTGCCCTGCAGATATGAGCTTCACAGCTTACCATCTCTATCTACATGGAGATAGACCTGCTAGGTTGTTGATGAAATTTTCCCATACTCAAAAAATGAAATAGGTATCTGGATGATTATAGAAAAAGAGCTCCCTTTTTATACACTTATCTAGGGAAACTTACAAAAATTATATAGTTATCTAGAGATGCCTACAAAAATGCTTTATTTTTTTTTTTCTTATTTTGGGACATTAGCTGTCTCCCCTCTTTCCAAGAGAGTTAAAAATAATATAAACTCACATGGTAATTTTTCACAAACTTCTTCAGGCACATTGGTACCAAATGTGTATAATATACTTGAGCCAGAGTTTGGCAAACTGAGACCCAGCTGGTCAAATTTAGCCCACAAACTTTAAAATACAGTGTTATTAGGAAATAGTTATACTCATCCGTTTACCTCCTTTCTATGTTTGTTACTTCGTAAGCTGAGTAGTTGCAACAGAGATCTGTGGCCTGCAGATCTAAAAATGTACCATCTGTCTCTTTATAGAAAGTTTGCCAACTCTGCTTTCAACTTTCAATCTAAGTACTTTCCCAGACATCCTTGTATTTGGTGTTCACTGTAGTTTAAGGGATCCTAAGATGAGGGGCTCTATGACTTCCTTGGTCCACAGCACATTGGTGTCTCAGGAATTTTTCCACAGAGCTCCTAGACCTGAGGAAATATTCCCCCACAGTGTCTTTATTACATAGGTTGAAACAATTTAGCTTTTATGTCTTAACATCATGAGAGCACCTGTGGGGTACGTTCAGCACATCCTCTTGAGTCTTGGGATTAGATTGGAAACCACTGTCTTCATTTTTTTGTTTCACATTGGCACTTGATTTTTTTTTCAGGGCAACTTGGAAAACCAGTGTTGCAAAGATATAATGTCATCACGAGATGTGACCATCTAATGTTGAAAGCCTGAACTATTTCAAATCAGTGGTCCTTGTGTTCAAGGGCTGTCCTTGAATGTTAAAATCTCCCAGTGCCCCTGTGATTTACAGTGGTCTTCCAGGGTGCCTTACACACAGTATGGGAGATAGAGGATTAGAGCTGAAGGTCCTTGGTTACAGATGTGTTAAGATCAGAGAGGGAAAGTGACTTTTGTTGTTTACCTATCCCAGAGGTATTCTTACCAAGCCAGGCCTCCTCTGACAAGGCTGTCTTCTTAAAGAATGCAGCATGTGTGCCCACCCCAGGGAAAAATTCAGCTCATAACCAGGGTGATAAACCTGTTATAGCTTTTATTCTCACTTCATATTTGACTAACAGTTGTTAGGCTTTGGCACTGCTTGCCCGTATAGAATCATTAGGGAGGTGATGAAACGTGTTAGCCCCAGGATCAACAAAGTCAGGCCTGTTATGTAGGATCACAGTGCTGTCAGGATCAGTTAATATCCACTTCTTGGCCTCTCTTAACATTCTCTTGTCCCCCCCCAGACCAGAGTCATTCTTCTTAACTGGTGTGCATGGTTCCTGCGCATGAAGAGGCCCGGGGAAGACAAGGTCCGCCCAGCTTGCCAGCACAAGCAGCGACGCTGCAGCCTGGCCAGTGTGGAGTTGAGTGCAAGTGCAGGGCCTCCTACCAGCAACGGGAACCTTCTATATATCGGCTTCCGAGGCCTGGAGGGCATGCACTGTGCCCCGACCCCTGACTCTGGGGTTGTGTGTGGCCGCATGGCTTGTTCCCCTACACATGATGAGCACCTTCTGCATGGTGGACAGCCCTCAGAGGGGGACCCAGACCTGGCCAAGATCCTGGAGGAGGTCCGCTACATTGCCAACCGCTTCCGCTGCCAGGATGAGAGTGAGGCTGTCTGTAGTGAGTGGAAGTTTGCAGCCTGCGTGGTGGACCGCCTGTGCCTCATGGCCTTCTCAGTCTTCACCATCATCTGCACCATTGGCATCCTCATGTCAGCTCCAAACTTCGTGGAGGCTGTGTCCAAAGACTTTGCATAACATCACCCAGTTCTATACACATAGGAAATGCACAGATAGGCAAAGTGGTTGTTGGTGAGAATTCTGTGTGGTAAACTCACAGCAGCATTAAATGTGACAACTCTGATGTATCCTTTGTGGCTGTCAATTGTCAATCCTGATGGTTACAGTTTCCTTGTTACCTTCAGTAATAGGATCGTAGTATTTTTCTCTTTGATATCTTATGCATACCACTGGCACATCATTCTGTTCAGCAGGGCCACTGTACAGTCATTTTGCCCATTTGTTCTCTTTCTGGAGAGCCATTTAGAGAGATCTTTGTGGCTCCAGACTGTCAGGGCAGGCCTGTACAGTTGGTTTTGCATGCTTGCATGTCACTTGCCATAAGGCCCACATGAAAATTCAACGAGTGCTTTTGCCTATATACAAACCTAGATTAAAACTAACGATAATAAACCACTCACTAAATCCATTCTAATAATTGACTTGTGAAAGAAAAAAAAAACTAAAACCGATCTGCTGGCTTTTCTGTAGTTCAACTATATATTTTTTCTCTACCAATGACAGTCGGTAGAGAGAAACAGTTGTATGCTGTTTATAGAAGAGAGTGAGACAGACACTGTTTTTGTGTGTATGTGTGTGTATCTCGTAAACTATGTTTATACCAGCTAATTTTTACAAACCTATTCTTTTGAGAAAAATCAGAGGGACTCAAGTTTGTGTCTATTGCAATATAGGACCAGACCTAGTCAAGTGTGCATGAGAGGCTGTGTCCCCTGTAGATCCTAGATGACTCCCACGCTTCTTGTGCTACCCCTGGACACTGTTCTGTTCTGCAAAATCCAAAGGACAAATAGGGTTCTGTGAGAAATACCAGCTCGAAGGAATAACTGAAGCTAAGTTACACACTTTAATGTGCTTTTTAAAAATAAGAATGTATTAGATGCTTCATACTTGTTGGAGATGATTCGTTTTAGAAGAATGTCCATCCAAATGCACACCGTAAAGTGAGCATATTATTTGGCTTTTTCTCCATGTGATAGGGCCAGGATGCAAGGACTGGGACCTCTCTGGCCCTCTGTGTAGTAAGAACTGGGGAGGGGATGGTGGCTTTCCGAGATGCCCATCAGTAGCAGTCAAAATGGAGGAGCTGTCAGAACATCAGAGGCTGCACAGCAATAAGCCCTGGTTTCTGGCTTTTGGGGATCTGCATCCTTATAGCCTGTTCACCCCAGTTTCAATACAGAAAGTTGGCTCAGGGTTAATGGGTGATTCACTGGAGATGTGTTCTAAAGACAAGAACAATTTCAATTTTTTAACCTAAGAGGGGACACCATATCCCACTGAAATTAGCAGGTAGTAATCACTATGCCTCTTCTTGTTTGTTGTTGTTTTTAATGAGATCAGAAGGTAATTCACCAAGAAAAACCTCTGTGGTTCTATTGTAGCATTCAGTAACTGCTCAGAGCTCAAAACTGTGCTTCTGAGCTCCTAGAAATCTTTAATCTGCTTCCAACCACTGAGTGGGGCACATCATGAAAGATTAAATTTTCAGATCAAAATAAATTGCCATCCATTTCACTAATTTCTGAGTGATGCCTATAAATTCACTTGTTTAGAGGAAATGAAGGTTTATGTGTATTATGTGTGCATGGGTGCGTGCATATGTGCAAGTGCCTGTGTGTGCAACTTAAGAGGAGAACTTGTTTACAACAAGAAGGTTGATAAACCACGAGACTCTAGCAAAATGCTATTTGGAGCAGGGTCATCCACCCATTCTACATGGTGTGGACAAATGATGCACAATGTTGTTTTTGTTTTTCCTATTGAAGTGTCTTTAGAAACAAATAGAAGTGTTTGATTTAAAAAGAGAGAGCTTCGTATCTTATTGTTACATGAAATTAATCTCTACCATATATTTTTTTGCTTTAAAAAAGAGAACGTTTTTCATTTTGTATTTTATACAGAAAAACATAAAAAGCAAATAAAAGTTTATCATTTTGACCACCCAAATAACTATTCTGTCATTGATAATAATAATTAGGAATTAACTCCCCACAAAATCAGAAAAATGTATATGGTTAGAAACAGAAACCTTCCTTATCCTAGTCACTTGAGAAGTTGAGGTAGGAAATCACAAGTTGGAGGCCAGCCTCAACAACTTGGGAAAACCCTTCCTCAAAATAAAAAAAAAATTAAAAAGGTGTGGAATTGGCACAGAGGTAGAGCATCGTGTGTTCAGTCCCCTGTACCACAAAACAAAACCAAGTAGCCTCCTCCCAACCCCTTCCCCTTTTTGTCCTCCACAGAGGCCCCTTTTTGTTCTCCACAGAGACTCCTTTTTGTCCTCCACTGATGAGTTTTCAGAGACATTTCTAGAATGGAGGAAAAGAAGGGCGGGGGCTGAAGGAGGAGAGAGTTGGGAATGGAGAAAGACATATTCTAGCCATCACGCTATGCAAAGCACTCTGCACCTAGTGTTCTGACTTAAAGATCTTTCCACAGTGACATATGAAGATCTACCTCTATTTCTCTAAATGGCTGCTTAGCATTCCTTTGCCTCAGTGGACCATAATTTATTTGAATTTTTTTTTCTTTTATTGGTAAACATGTAGATATTTCCAGTTTTTATTTTTATATGCAAACCTATACTTATCATCTCTGTGTGTATATTTTACCACACTTTTGTGATTATATCTTGGTAGAAATTCCAGTTAGAAATGGAATCTCTGGACAATAAGGCTTTGTGCATTTAACATTTTGATAGATATTGCCAAATTATCTTCCAGACACCAATCAGTGGATACCCCACCAAGAGTACAATGAAAGGACAAATTTCTTAGCCTTTTAGTGCTAAATACTGTTGAATTTATTTTTTTCCCAACATGGTAAAAAAAAAAGATATTGCAATATTATTCTGACTTTAGTTCATTCTATTGTGAGGTTGAACATCTTTTCAAATGGTTTTTTGGCAATTTCAATCTTTGTAAATTTATACTTTTATGCAGTTTTTCAATTGGGTTATTTGGCTTTATTTTCTTAATTCATTTTCTTATGCATGTCAGGCTCTTTCTCTTATGTCTGGAAATATTTTAATTTATCATTTATCTTTTGATGTGTTTATTAGTTTGCTTGTTTATTGGCATATAGAAAGTTTATAATATTATGTTGTAAATTTATCTGTATTTTTCTTTGCAGATACTGGGATTTATTTACAGTTTATTTAAATGCCTTCCTGATTTTGAGATTATAAATAAACTTACTTACTTTTTCTTCTAAAACTTTGTGGTTTCATTTGTTTATATCTTCTGACTTCACGGGAATCTTTTATTGCAAGAAATAGAGGTAAAGACCCTATTTCTTCCCTCCAATCTGTGATCAGTGGTGTCAATCCAGTATATAACAATGTGTTTCTGTAATAAAATAATATTCTCCCCACTTGCTCAAAATGCCACCTTATGTGTAAACTTAGTTTCTTTAAGCATTTGGGTCTATTTTTCTTCTGTTGATATTCTCTCTCTCTCTCTCTCTCTCTCTCTCTCTCTCTCTCTCTCTGTGTGTGTGTGTGTGTGTGTGTGTCTCCCCCCCTTTTCTAAAGCTTTATTCAAGTTTCAAGTTAACACACCCATCAACTGCCATTTTCTCTTTATTTCTCTGTCATATGCATCATTTTTAAAAATTGTGCCTCAATTTATAAATTGAGTGTTGCTATTCAGAAACACTACAATCTAGGCTTGTATTCAAGTCAAATTTTAAGTCACTCATTTGAGTTTTACAGTTTTGTTTAACAGGTTCTATGAATCTCTTGTCTATTTACAGATGTTTTGTTTTGCTATCATTTTCAATGTAATGATTTTTTTCCCATTTTTTCAAACTGGATGTTTAGAAAAGTCATTGGGTTTTCTACATTAATGTCATAATCAACCACTATAATTGTGATATTTTTTCTCAGATTTTCTTTGGACTTCTTCCCAATATTACACTTCTTTCTTTCTTCATCCAATTGTGTTTGAGAATAGTGTTAAGGAACAATGATTCACGTAGCACACTTGTCTGTTCTTAATGTTAATGGGATATTTTAATGTCTCACATAATTCTGTTTGTATGAAGACATGTATTTTCCTTGTCATAATAAAAAGGTATCCATTTAGTCTCTCAAACTATTACTGCTCCCTTGGAAAAATGTGCATATTAGATTTTTGTCAAAGCCTTCCCAGTATCCATGGAGATCATCAGAAACTTTCCCCCTTTGCTCTAGTAGAATTTTTTATTATGTTAATAGAATCCTTCAGACTAAATCATTATTATATTCCTGAGGTGATTGTAGCAATGGTCTTATGATTTCTGCTATCAATAGTCATAATTATGATTAATCATTCCACAGCTTGCTTTTGTGTGCATCGATGGATTCAACTTACTGTGGATGACAAATATGCAGAAAAGAGTTGCATCTGCTCTCTGAACACATACAGATTTTATTGTCACTATTCCCCAGTAGTACAATATGGCAGCATTTACATAGCATTTGCATCATATTAGGTATTATAAATAATGTAGGAATGATTTAAAGTAAAGGGGAGAATATGTATAGGTTACATGCAAATATTGTACCATTTAATATGAGGGAATTGAACAACATCATATTTTGATATCTGAGGAGGGTCCTGGAATGAAACCCCTGAGGACAACTCTACTTGGTTTTAGAATCATTTTCTACTTAAGTTTAAGAGAACTATGTGTGAGATCTCTGGTCTAGCACCATTATGTTTCTGGATTTCTCCTACCAAGCAGGTTAGGTCCTCAAGCACTTCTGGAGTTAATTTCAGTTACATATTTTAATATAAAATTAATCATATACATTTTTCATCTTAGTAGAATAGTTTTAGAATATAGGTACTTAGGATTTTTAATTTATTTATTTTTCTCCTCTAATTGTGTACGTGTCTCCTGTGTTCATTGATTTGACTTTACACAGTTTTTTTTTTTTTTCTTTAACATTTCGACTTAGCAGTTTGGGGACCTAGATGCTGAGTTCCATTGGTCCCTGTGCTGAGGCAGTCCTTCCTGCTAATAGCAAGAATCAGGGTAACACAAGCCACAGGTTCAGAAGTGTAGCCTCCTCCTGCCCAGCTTCAGGGACCCAGAATGGAAACTTTTGCCTTCCAGGGCACTGAGAGTCAGTGGAACAAACCTGGAAGGACAACCAGACTGTATTAGATGTTGCTGGTCATTCCACTCACACTGGGAACAGTCCTCTAGAGAACAGACCCAAACAAACTTTTACCAGAAGCCCTCTTGCCATGTATTTCTCAGGAAGTAACCCTTTCTTGCATAATGTAACATTCATTTCTTTATTCTTTTCCTACAAAACACCCCTTCCATCCTCCTTAGACCTTGGTCAAAGAATTGCTGCCTCACCACTGGTGGATTCTTCTTCTAATTTCATTTAATTCGTTTTTATAATGGTTTGACCTTCTCATGTAGTGTATCATGAGTTGGGGAAGTGGTTCCAAAGTAATTGCTTTAGGGTGCTGTCTGCAGTTTCCATCTGTATGAAACTTTGTGGGCTATGTCCACAGCAAACCCCCCACTTTAGGAGTTGCAGGAACAAGGAACAGTTCATAGTTTTAACATCTTTTTTTTTTTTTAAATTTTGTTGCTGGACTTTACACATGTTAGGCAAAAACTCTACCAGTGAGCTACATCCTCAGCTCTTAACCACTTTTAAGAGTGCAGGTCAGTAACATCAAGAATTTTTCAAATTGTTGTGCAGTCATCACCGGCATCCATCTCCCAGGACATTATCATCTTCCCCAGCTGTCATTCTGTACCCATTAAACACTAACTCCTCATTTTGCCTACCCTTTGCCCTGGCAACCACCATTATTTTTTCTATCTATGCCAATATGATACTCCAGGAGCCTCATGTAAGTGGAATTGTATGGCATTTGTTCTTTTTGTGACTGGCTTCTTTTTCTTAGCATAATGTCCTTAAAATTCATCCATGTTACAGTTTCTTTTCTACTTTGATGTTGTGTTGTTTTTTCTGTTATTCAGAAGATTCCAAATTCCTGTGTTTCTGTGTATTTTTATTTAATCAAGTGAGTACTTTAACTTTCAGATTTTATTATTCTAATCAAAGATTTAACAGCCATCTCCACATTTTGATACATAGTGTTTTATTATCTTCATTTGGTAAATATGAGTTAACTTTGATATCTTCTTCTACTGAGCTTTAATGAATGTTTTAACATTCTCAGTTTTATTGAGTTAAAATTTTCAAATTTTATTCCACTTTTCTTTGAACACTGTGTGTGCGTGTGTGTGTGTATAAAAATCAGTTTGTATAAATAAGTCCTATTCTGAATGGGACCCTGACCCCCATCTGGATTTCTGTTCCCATTGCCTTTGACTACTTGTCCTGTCACAGCCTGGCGTTGCTTCTCTTTGAATTTTCCTTCTATTTTCTATATGCTGTTTAACAAAATCAGATTTTGATTCTCCTGTAAATCTTCATCTTGAATTCATACTTGATTGCTTTTAAAATCAGGCCCATAGGGGCTGAGGCTGTGGCTCAGTGATAGAGTGCTTACCTAGCATGTGTGAGGCACAGGGTTCAATTCTCAGCACCACATATAAATAAAATAAAGTCCTTTGACAACTAAAAACAATATTTAAAAATTAAGGCCCATAGATTTTCTGAGAAGATGCCTAGTGTATTCTTACCTACTGATGGGGAAAACAGGCTGTATATTCTCTACATTTACACAGTACTTCCAGTCTTCAGGTATGCATGGTTTTTCCCCACTAACCAAGACACCTGCTTGGAGTCTTATAGTTTAATTCAATCTACTACTAACTCCCCAGAATGAGGGCAGACTCTACAGGCAAAAGTCTCATCCCACAAAACTGTCTCTTGTCCCACTTCTCTACCAAGTAGTGGTCCCAGGTATCCACAACTTCTGTTGGATTTGGTTACAAATTGGAGGTTCCCCTTCTAAGTTTCAATCATGTTCTAGAACTGCTCATATAACTCAGAGAAACATTCTACTTACATTCACTCATTTATTGTAAGGTATACAACTCTGGAACAGCCACATAGAAGAGAAGGATTGGGGTATGGGATAAGGTATGGAGTTTCCATGCCTCTTTGGGTATGCAATGCTCCTGGTACCTCCACCAGTTCACCAACCTGGAAGCTCCCAGACCCGTCCTTTAGGAACTCCTATGGAGGTTTCATTCATGGGTCTGATCAATTATTGACTATGTTTCCAATTCTTCTTCCCTCCTGGGGTCAAAGGTTCCAGGTTTCTAATCATGGCTTGGTCTTTCTGACTTCCTGCCCCCATTCAGGAACCCAACAAGAGTGCTACCTCGTTAGGACAAAAAAAAAAAATCTTCCATCACTCAGAATATTCCTAGGACTTAGAAGCTATGTACCAGGAACTGGGTCAATTAACAAAATAGATCAAAAGATACTCTGTGTTCCCCTGTCACTTAGGAAATTACAAGGATTTTTCACACTCATAATTTGTATTTCTTTGATGCACATTTAGATTTATCTGGAATATGAATTTACATTTTAATATAACAGATATATTTGCTTTTAACAATTTTAAACATTTCTTTAATTCATATTTCTTTTGCTTCCTCTTTGGGATTTTCTTTCTTTTTCTTCCTTTTTGGTTGCATGGCTTCCTTTTGTTAAAATGAAGAAATATTTTTGTGTGTCTAAGTGGTTACCTATATAATATTTCATAATAAAATTAAACCTATATTTCATAATTCATCAACATGACAGTATCTATTCATTTTCTATTTCTCACCTCAAAGACTAGCACATTATTAGTTATCTTTTTGTTTTAGTCCTTCTGCAGACAAAGTTTCCTTTTATAGGCTTACATAATGTTTTAATATTTATCGATTCTTAACAGTATCTTATACTACTATTGAGGGCAAAATTGGAAGATATTAAAAGGGATGTAAAAATTAATTCATTTTGCATGCAAAAATCCCCAATTTTGATAGTGTAATTATCTTTGTTATTTTTACCGCTTCACAAGTTGTAACATTTACTTTATGAAAATTCATTTCCTGCCATCACATACATGGTATACTTATATAAGTAAAATGAATACCCCATATTTTCTTTATTTTGGCTTATAGATGTATCATTCTTCTCTATTCCTTGTGGAGATCTGAAACTTTTCCTCTATGTTGTGAACTTTTTTTTTTCCTGACATTATCTATTCGGTCCTGCCCTGACCCTTTATTACCTTTTCCAAAATGATGGTGGTTTGGGTTCCTCATTTGTTTCTAAAGCTCTGCAGTTCACCTTTCATTTCTTATTAGTTCCTTTTGTTATACATGACAATAGGATTCATTTTGATAAAATTACCAAGGCATGGAATACAATTTGCTCTCATTCAGTCCCCAGTACTACCTTTTCCCCTCCTGCCCTCCCTTCCCTAGTTCCTTTCTCTACTGAACTTTCTGATATTTACTTATATTTTTTTATTTTTATTTTTTTATTGGTTGTTCAAAACATTACAAAGCTCTTGACATATCATATTTCATACATTTGATTCAAGTGGGTTTTGAACTCCCAATTTTACCCGAAATACAGATTGCAGAATCACGTTGGTTACACATCTACATTTTTACACAATGCCCTATTAATAACTGTTGTATTCTGCTACCTTTCCTATCCTCTACTATCTCCCCTCCCCTCCCCTCCCATCTTCTCTCTCTACCCCATCTACTGTAATTCATTTCTTTCCTTGTTTATTTTCCCATTCCCCTCACAACCTCTTATATGAAATTTTGTATAACAATGAGGATCTCCCTCCATTACCATGCAATTTCCCTTTTCTCTCCCTTTCCCTCCCACCTCATGTATCTGTNCTTTTTTTTTTTTTTTTTGCTGAGCTTCTGAGAGGAAGGTCAACCTCCAGGATGGAAGTTCTGAGCTTCTCTGTTTAAAGTTGTTGCTGCTGTCATTGGCCTATTAGTGCCCATAACATCTCAGGTATTGCTCTGGGGGGAGATCTGCACTGTCAGTTATCTTTGTACTTCAGTATGGAATTCTGTCCTCTTTGATCAGCAGAACTGGTTCTTCAGCTTTCTCCGTTTACCCTGATCTTCCCAGCAGTGTTTTCCAATACTTGTCCTTAAATCCACAAGATTTCCATGCATTTTGCTGTTAGGACTGGGAGCTGGTGGGATGGTGTGGGGGCACCCACATTTTCCCTGATTGTGCCTTGCAGGTGGTTACAGTGGCATCCCTTTTCCATTCTGTTCATGGAAGAAAGACTCATGAAGAGCTCTGGTAGCTTTTCTGCATCTGCTGGGATCCTTGGGATTTTGTAGGGGCTTCTGCACTCATGGGATTTCTTGAATTCTTTCCAAGTTAGAACTTCTCAATCAAATCTCATTCCAAATTGGCAATGGAGGGTGGGAAAAAGGGAACAGATTATAAGCAAAGCTCACTGTGGGATGTCAATTGTTTTCCCTTGTGAAAAAGGAGATGACTGGAATGGTGGCTCACTGCATCTGCTGAGTATTCAAAGTATTCAAATGGCATTATCTCTAGCCCTGGGGTTGGGGTGGGGACAAAATTCCCAAGTCCCAGTAGGGTATCTATAGAATATGCAATCACCTTTGCACTATTGCAAAATTAGAAAAGCATAAACCAAACCCTCCAAAGTCAGGGATTGTCTACATTTCAGGTGAAGGCATGTCTAGGGTGGGGTGGGAATGCACTGAAGCAGGAACTATGCTAAATAGACCCAGCCGCTCCGTTTTTCTTAGTTGCAGCATTTTGAAAATGTGGCATGAGGCTCTGTCCCTTCACATAACTGCTGCAGTTTAGTATTTTGCTGGTTAGGTTAGGAACATCTCTGACCCTTTCTTCCTCTCACAAAACTTTCATAAAGCCATTGAGCATATAGTCAGAAAAAATGAGCAACAGTGGAGGTGTTAGACATAAATACCAAGGCTAGTGGAAAATTATAGCCTCAATAATTTTAGAGTATCATGGCAGATGTTTTTAACTTCATGCTGGAGCTGTTGATCTTTCTGTTAAAGAACCTTATGTAGTTGCAGAACTTAATATTTTTCCACCTACATTTTCCCATTTTGCTTTCTGTGATAAATGAAAATATTAAAGAGCTCGCCATTTCTTATAGTATCCTTTTATTAACCTCATGCATGCTTTTCAAGATAAATTACTTTAAACTATCAAAGAAAATAAGGATAGTCTTGTAGATGTATTTTAAGGTTAAAATAGAAATTTTGTTAAAATTTTTATCGTGATAATTATTCAATCATATTAATTGTACAAGTTAATGGGTTTCCATGTGCTATTTCCATACATGTATATATCATGCTTTAACCTATACATTTTAAAAATTAGTATACAATATAAAAGCAGCTGTTACACTTTTCAAATATAAGAAGTCTCAAAAACTTAAATGGCAAGTGTCCCTACTTACTGGTGCTCCCTGTACTCTGGGCATTCTTGGGTTTCTGTTTCCTCTGGTCAGGATTAACTCCTGTGGGCATCATCGTTTTCCAAGCTTCATGCTGTCCACAAAGAGAAATGCGGCTGTAGTACTTTAGAATGCAGGGTTTCAAATCCTTGGTGAAAAGAGTTCACTCTACTCAACTCGATTCAGAATTTTCAAAATATATAAAGGTTTAGAGCTCATCTATGCCATCAGGTTCCAAACATACTTAATTTTTAAAAAAAAATTAAGCAAAAGAAATAAGAATCACTGCTCTGGAGTTCAGGATTGGGAGATTTCAGGTTTAGCCCTAAAGAGAAGTAGCAAAAGAGGAATTTTGAAAATGATTAAAAATTGGCTCAGGAGGCAGTGGACCCTCAAGGGAGGAGGCACAGGGTCTTCTAAACATCTCTGTTTGAGGAGGTAGGGGCCTCTTGCTGTCGGGAGGGCACCTTGGTGGTAATGGCCAGCAGTAGGCTTTTGAGTTCTCCTGAGGTTGTTCCAGACTCTTAGAAATAGACAGAGAGAGAAGAGCACAAGCAACTGGCTAAGGCCAACCTACAGCTTGAATTCAGATTTCACATTGATGTGGCATCACGGGAAACAGGGGCACACACTCCACATGTTCATCTGAAATGCTGGACCCTGTCACACACTGACCTGTGTGCTTTCCAAATTCATGTTGAAGTCCCAGTATCCAAGATGAAACTTATTTGGAGATAAGGCTTTGAAAGAGGTTAACTAGTTAAAACAAGGATGTGTGGGTGAGTCGTAACCCAATCTGATGGGTTTCCTTATAAGAAGAGGAGAGTAGGACACACACAGACAAAAGACCAAGTAAGAACATAGCAAGAAGGCAACCACCTAATAGCCAAGGAGAGAGGCCTCAAAGAAACCATCCCTGATCTGGGATGTGTAGCCAGAACAATGAGAAAATACATTTATTGCTTAAACTATCCAGTCTTGGTACTTGATGATAGCAGCTATAGAAAACTAATCCATGCTTTCATCTTATGCTGTCACCATTTCCAGACACTGGGGGTAGACAGTCATGAGAAAGTGACCCTTAGCTAGAAGGACCTCTTTCTCAGTAAGCCAGTTAGATAAGGAAACAGATCAGGGCCACACAGTGAGGAACCCTAGCTCTGGGCAATGACAGAAGACCTCCCAGGCATGGTGGCTCCTCAGTTAAAATCAAGAAGGAAGACAGAGACCAACAGTGACTTGCTCAGTCTCACACAAACAATTGTGCCTTATCCAAACCTCATTTCCCCACCTTTAAAGGGCTAAGGACTAATAGTAGCGGCTGATATTTCAACCCAGCCTGGAACAGAAAAAGCACTGGGACTAGAAACTCAGTGTTCACACTGCTTTTGTTTACACCAAATATACCTGTCTTCACTTCTTTGGAAATGGCAGAGATTGAATTATGTCCTATCTTTGAATATCTGGAATGGAAGGGAAGGATAGGGACACTCTTGCTGATTTGCCTTCATTCAGAATATCATTTTTGTTACTGGTAAGTGCTGCCTTTGGGAGCTGCAAATGAAAATTTTTGGCTGAAAATATTCTGCATTGACAGTTAACCCTTTAATACCATGATTCTTGGGACACCGGCAATCCCTAAAACTGCTTTTAGTTAAGGCATGAGCAAGGGTGTCAGCTGAAAGTGAATGTCCAAAGGGCCATGGAGTTAGAACTTTCTATAAAATATTTTAGAGTGGTGTTAAGGTACCACAGAAAGCTTGAGTGAGCCATAATTAAGAAAACCTATGTGAGGCATTTTCCAGCTTGAGATATTCTGTCCCCTCCGTACCCCTGTAGTACTTCTAGTACAGCGGTCATAAGTGGCCATCATGCTCAGCTGGCCTTACCACCAAACAGAGCTCTGCCCCCACTGACTGATCTCCCACACTCTACTTGCCTTAACCAAACCTCATTTCCTCACCTTTAAAGGGCTAAGGACTAATAGTAGCGGCTGAGATTTCCATGTAGAGCCCAGCCTGGAACAGAAAAAGCACTTGGAAAATGTCAGCGAGGTCAAGTCTGCATACACTGCATGGAACCAGCCTCCTCTACCCGCCACCACCTATGTTCTTGTTCTCCAAGGCTTTCTGACACATGAGGTTTCCTCTGGAGTTCGCAAACAGCTTTTGCCACTGTGACAGTAGCAGCAACATGTTCTCTAGTGAGGAAAAGGAAAGTTTAGAGACGTTGTCAGTTGTCTCTTCCTTAGTGATATTTTTCAGACTGCAAATGCTGAAAAGCAATGTCAAAAATGCAGTCTTTGGCAGTGTCACTCAGAAGAAGTTGGCAGGGTCATTAGAAAAGAATCATCACACATGAAAAGCATCAGGGACCGTTGACAGAATGAATATTTGTCTGTGACATGAGATAAGAAGGGGGAGAAACATTGCCATGTGGAGTGTGAAGTCTGGTGAACTAGCCAGCAGACCCATGGAGACAAGAGAGTATCCGTAAGTGTGACCCTGTGACAGATGGCCTGGAACTGTGGAATAGAGGGGACAGGATTGGCTGGATGCCCCAAGGCATCCAACCACGTTGCACACCATGAATCCTGAGTCAGAATTACCCAGTAAGGAGGGGACAGCAGGACAGCATAGGAGAAGAACTAGGGAGGGGATTGTGCTGGAAGAGCCATTGGAATTTCCTATTGTTTTTCCAAAGAGTGATAGGGAGCCATTGAAGTGTCTAAGCAGAGGAGGGGTATAATCCAATTTATATTATTAAAATAGATTTAAAATATTGAAAAAGAGCTGGGGATTCAGCATCTCTCTTCCCTCCTTCCATCCTAGAAAGAATTTATTGAGCACCATGCTGGGAGGCGGAACAAATCTAATTGCAGGAGGGGTTATCTCTCTCTTCCATTTTTAAGGTGAGATAGAGGGTAAGATTTATAGATTATGTATGGGATGGAAAAGTGCAGCCAAAAAAGACTTGACTGATGAAGGAATAACCTCTGACCAGAGCTCTGGACAGAGGGTCCTAGGAGGAAAAAATGTCAAAAGTGGTTTTGGAGCATTTTCCAGGAGATTGTGATATAAACCCTCTGTGATAAAAGCCCTCTTCTCCATCTTCCCAAATGAATACTTTCTAAACCCCAAAGAGCCTCTTTCATCAGTCAGTGCAGATGGGAGGCAGAAACCACACCAACAAGGTAAACATAGACTCTGTCTTAGGAAGAATGGTTGAGAGGGCAGAAAGTAGCCAGCCACTGCGAGGAAAGAAAAAGCTCTCAGGTCTAACCCAGGCAGCGGCTACAGGAGCCTGCCCTGGAGCTGAGAGGAAAGGTCTGAGATTCTCTAGGGTTTCATTTACTTCAAGAGAATTTGTAATTATTGAGGCATTTCTTTTTTAATGGCAGCTCCTTTAAAGTCCTTGTTAGATAATGCTGACATCTGATTCATCTTGGCAGCAGTTGATTATCTTTCTCAGTCAAGATGTGATTTTCTTGATTTCTGGCATATTGAGAGAATTTTTAATCATATTTGGACATTTTGTCTGCCATGTTAGGAGACCCTGGGTCCTATATAAATCTTTTACTTTAGCAGCAGTCACCTATTTTTTTAGTTTGGCACATGGGTCTCAGTTTCTTTTGGAGGCTATTGTTCCCCAATTGGTCTAACTTTCAGTGTCTCTTCTGTGTTATTTTCTTCATGTAGATTTGTCCCTGAGGCTCCTGCCACCTTTGCCCATGCCACCTGTGGGGCACGAGGAGCTTCCCTGGGTTGGTGATGTGTCAGGTGGACCCAGCCTAGCTAAAGGGATGCCATTTCATCAGAGGCAGAAGAAGTTCAACTGGCTACCTGCAAATGCAGGGTTGGGTCACCTGTTGGGTTGGGGCCATAAAGTATTCTGCTGCAGTACTGTCCTTTTCTTCCTAGTGTCCCAAACTAGCCTGCTTTCCTTAGACCACCTTTCAGAACTTTTCAGCTTCTTCTTTTGTTATTCCATGGTTTCTGGTGATGCTTAGACCATCAGGGAAGGGTCTTCTCATCCTTTCATGACCATCAGTGATAGGGGCATTGTGTGTCACGGAGGTTGGAGTGTACTCTGAGGGAAATTGGAGCTGTCCATGGGATAGAGGAAGTGCTAAGGTGCTGGGTAGATTTGGGTTGTGGCTTGTGGAAAGAAGGGCAGCCCAACTGAGGAACTACCTTTGGGGAAGTTGGTTCTGAGGGAGAGAGGCACCTGGGTACTAGGGAGAACAGATATGGGCAGCCCTCTGTGTTCTCAGGGGATTTGGTCTAACAACTGTAGCACTTTCTTTACACATATGCATATTGTAAGATTTGATTGCCTTTAGCCCAAAATCTTTTTATCATTTTTACTTTATGCTTTCCATGATTTGAAATGCTGTCCCTTCCAAATTAATTATTTTCCAGTGTTTGTAAAGAAAGGTTATGGAGCATTATTCAATAATAATCTCACAATAAACAATAATGCACAATGTGTTAAACTTAATATTCAGTTGCCTCAGATGTTATTGTTTTATTGTGAGAAGGAGAAAAGCAGTCCTTGACATATAGGAGCTGACCAGGGACTCCCAACGGGGCCTCAGTTGTCTCCTTCTGGACATAAACAATTTCATAGACATGAACTTCAGCAAGGCCATTTGGTGACTATGATAGATCCAAGACAAAAAGGAGACCACTATGTCATCAACCCGAACACAGGTAAGACAGAACATTGTCCAAATCATAAAACTGACCCAAAACCCCCCTCACCCTGCTAATTGGTGTGGATGCTGCTCCGTTATAATTGAAAAGCTGCTGCCGTGCTCTGCTCTGCTCTGGTCTTCTTTCCTCTTAGAGGAGATTGTGGTTTGGATCTGAACTGTCTCCCAATGCCATGTTCTAAAGGCTTTGTCAGCAGCCTGTAGTGCTATTAGGAGGTGGTGTGACCTTTAGGAGTTGGGGTCTAGTGGGAGGAAGTTAGGTTATTGGCAGTGCGCCCTTAAAGGGGATTTTGGGACCCCAGCCACTTCCTGTCTTTCTGCTTTCTGACCTACAGGTGAGCAACTTGGTTCCACTATGTGCTTCCTGTCATGATGTTTTATTTCACTACAGGCAAGCAATCATGGACCAAAACGATAAGTCAAAATAAATCTTACCTCCTTGTTTTTTTCATGGTATTTTGTGATGCAACATTGACAAACACAGAAATTATTTAAGATGCTCCAGCAGAGTATTTCTCTATTCCTGAAATCATCCAATCCTGAGCAAAACCTTTCTTCCTTGAATCTGCCTGTCTTTACAGACCCTAGTTAAATTGGGGTCCCAGATCAGAGTGACTAGCAACACTGCCCATGGGAAATAAAGCTCTGGAGGTGGGTATGTACAGCATGCCTTTCATGGATGCTTCTATTCCCTGATGGATGTCTAATACCCAAGTGCTGACCAATGAGTTGGTGTTCCTCTCATAGGCAGTGTGTTTGTACTGGAAGATGCTCTTGTGGCTCTTCTCTGACTTTTGTCCGGTTCATGTCTATCTGATCATCACTCTGTTGTTGGGAGCCTGGAGTTGTGTTCTCCTTGGAGTTCCAGGAAAAAAACTGATCTCAGAGATAGTTCCTTGTTCTTCAAGTAGAAGGGGAAAATTCAGTATACCACTGCCACAGGAAACACATTCAAGATATTTACTTACAGATCCTGAACAGGTACTTACAGCACCGTGAGTGAGGACAGCCCTCTGCTCATAGGTCATCTGAAGCAGGAATGAAGAGTTCAGCAGAAAGGGTGGGGCCGGGGGCAGGGAGAGACAATAAGTTTTGTATATGTACACCAAACAACATGAATTGAGTCATTTTAGGTCCATGAAGAAATACCTGCATGAACTCTTTAAAAGAAACTGTGGATAAACAGAGAGCCCATTGTGTTAAGTAGGAAAGATGCCCCTAAGTTCTTATCTCTGAACACTGACCTGAGCCTTGGGTGGCTTGAGCTTGGGTGTGGTATTCTACTTCTAATGTCCAGGCAGCAACTTCTGCTATGGTATTCCCATTACACTTCCCAAATGACCCAATGCAAGCCCAAGTCCTGTGATGAGCCCTTTCTAATCCCTCCTATTGATAGACCTACAGGTGCCCTATGCATTGGATGTAGTCTCTTTAGTGCTAATGAATCATAAACCTAACTTGTTTACCTATCAACGTGTTCCTGGGGGTCTTTGGCTGGAGGACATTTTCACTTACAAAATATTCACATAGCGTGTATGGGCTAACTTGCATGAGGTCTTTGAAAATGTGTAAAATATTTTAAATTTTCTACTTCTACCTGCCCACCAACATCCTGATGGTATAAATTTAGGATTAAACCCTGGGATTTGATCTCCAGGATGCTGGAACTTGCAGGATTTTAACTTTTGAGTTAAGAACAGCCTTGTTGTTTTGCTTGGTTTTGTTTTTGTAGTGTATGGATGATACCACAAGAGGAGTAACTTCATTAAAGTGGAAAACTTGCTTTTTCTCCCCCCACTCATTGGATGACTCTACTAGTAACAAATGAGAAGCTCCAGGCCTTTAAACCCTTCTTCCCAAAGCTCTCCTAAGAAAGGAATTGCCATGACTTTTGATTATTATTTAATTCCATTCAAAGAACATATTTTTTTGTTCAGGAAACAACAACACAAAAGACATAATGTTCACCACTACTTTATTAGTAGAATTGCAAAAATATTGTTAACTTCATACACATTGCTCAGATAGGGCATTAATATCCAGAGTATATAAATAACTCAAAAACATTAATTCCAAAAAAACAAATAACCCAATTCATAAATGGGCAAAGGATTTCAAGAGACACTTCTCAAAAGAAGAAATACAAAATTCATTAAATATATACAAAAAAGTTCAACATCTCTAGTAATTAGGAAAATTCAAATCAAAACTACATTGAGATTTCATCCCACTTTAGTCAGAATGGAAATTATCAAGAATACAATTAATAATAAATATTGGCAAAGATGTGGGGAGAAATTATACTTGTACATTGTTGGTGGGAATGCAAATTGGTATAATCACTGTGGCAATTATTCCATTCTTAGAATGGAACCACAATATGACCCACCTATCCTGCTTCTAGATGCATATTCCAAAGATCTAAAATCATATATCCATATGAATGTCTGTAGCAGCACAATTCACAATAGCCAAGCTATGGAACCAATCTAGGTAACCTTCAAACAAACTTTGATCTATATCAAGAAAATGTGAGATATATACACAAAGGAGTATTGCTTAGTCATAAGGAAAAATGAATTATGTCATTAGCTGGTAAATGAATGAAACCAATGAACATCATGCTAAGTGAAATAAGCCAGATCCAGAAAATCAAAGGGCAAATATTTTCCCTCATTTGCAGAAGCCAGTCCAAAATATGGGGGAAAAGAGAGAAGAAAGAGAGAAAAAAAGCAAAAACAGGGAGGATTCATTGAAATAGAAGAAAGATTGTTGGACTAGATGAAGGGAATTGAGGGGGAGAGCAAAGGGACAAGACAAAGGCAGAACAGAGGAATGAAATAACCTAACTTTCCAATGTACATATTTGATTATTACACAGTGAATCTTACCATCATGTGTATCCACAAGACATTAATAATAATAAAAATAAAAACATGTATATAAATATCAGAAAAAAACAGCAGGGAAGGGAACAGGGGGAGGGAGTATAAAAGGGAAAGCCGAAGTCCTAGGGACTGAATCAGAGCAAATTATATTCCATGTTATTATTATTATGTCAAAATGAATCCTAAAGTTATATATAACTAAAAAGAACCAACAAAAAAGAATGAAACAAACAGACAACAAAGAAAGAAAATTGACTTGAAGTCTCTTGTTACTGAGTCGAAGGAATTCAAGCCAGAGAGCCTTTGCCCCTCTGCTGGAGCCTGAGAGCCCTGTGCTTAAGCAGTCTGCAGTCTGTGTCTAGAATTGATGATGGGGTTTAGGAAGCTCAAGGAAGACATCGATGGTCTGCAGAGCCCTTCTTTCTACCTTTCAAAAGAAATTGACCAAATTATGCTATGTACATGCATGAATGCATCACATTGAATTCTACTTTTATGTATATTTATAATGCACCAATTTAAAAAGAAAAACAAACATCCAATGCATATAAGGAGGACCAGAAGAACAGAGGAAGAAGACGGGGGAGGGAGGCAGGAAGGGAAACTCGAAGCACTGGGGATTGAACTGGAGCAAATTATATTACATACATGTATGAATGTGTTAAAAAGAACCCAACTATTATGTATAACTATCATGCACTCATAAAAGATTTTTTTAAAAGTCTGTGAGGCATGCAGGAGATATTATCTGAACCCTGAATGCATGTGCTTTGTACCGGTGGAAGAACTTGCCTTCATGGACTTGATGTGTGGGAGTGCCCACTAAATAGTCACCACTTCATTCCAATTTACATGTCAATTAAAAAAACTTGTAAGTATTTTGTTTTTACATTAAACAGTTGTAATAGAATTCTGGAAACTCTCTCCTCTAGGTTTGGTGGAAGGGAGTTGGTAAATCTAGGGCTGCTGTATAGAATAAACATTGGATGTGCCATACTGGTACTAAAACAAATGAAGTCGCTCACCTGGAATTCACATTTCAGTGGAGGTATCTGCCCACCTCAGAGGAGTTAGAATGGGAATATTGGAACTAGAGAGCCTCATATTAAGTGAAATAAGTCAAACTTAGAAGGTCAAAGGCCATCTGTCTTCTCTCTTATGTAGAAGCTACCGAGGAAATAGGTAAAGAAAGGTGGCAGGATCTCATGAAAATTGAAGGAAGATCAACAGAATTGAGGAAAGAAACTTGGGGTGGGAGGAGGGAGTAAGTGCTGGGGAGTGATACTGGCCAAGTCCTGTTGTTATATTATGTACCTGTACAGATATGCAACATCAAAGCCCACCATTCTGTACAACTATAAGGTACCAATAAATATGTGGGAAAAAACTGAGTAGATGGTCATGGTGTTCTAAATTAAGGAAGGCTTGGTCTATAATAGGGTCCAAGGCATGTGATTCATGACTGCTATGAAAATGGCCTGCAGGCTTTGAGCATCCCTCTAGGAAGTAGGAACTTCATGGCTGGATAAAGGAGAACGCGAGGATAGTGTATGTGGTAGGGGTTCCCCCATTGATGTGTTCTAGAGAGTTGCGGGTTTCATAGGAAGGTCTAGTGCCAGGCAGTGCCTGGAATGGTAGGTCAGGAGGCTGAGCCACATGCTGGCCATCTGAGAAAAGTGCTCTGCATGGGAAAAGGGCTGTCCCTAGTCTGGGTGGTATTCTTAGAGAAAGGGTGGTAAAGAAGTCTGTGTCCTGTTTTTCCACCCTGGGAGGAAGTATTCTGTTTAACCATTTGAGCTTTGGTGGGGTGAGGTGAAGGGATAATGGGGTGCTGTTCCTGGAGCTCAAGACAGCTATGTGTCTGCAGGGTCTGCTGTGTGTAAGAGAAGACAGGAGTCTAAGGGAGGGACCCACCTACCATTCTTACCTCCCTCCTTCCTCCTTCCTTCCTCTCTTTATCCTTCTCTCCCTCCCTTCCTTCCTTCCTTCTTTCCTTCCTGTGCCTGGCTGAGTTCTGACTCTGGGCTGGCCTTGCTGCTCTCTGGTTAGAGTTGCCCACTCCAGTAAAAGCGTCCAGATATGAACTATACATAATAATGATCATCCCAGTGTGAGCCCAGTAGTCTCTGTGCCTTGAACTACTTGCATCAGCTTTGTTTGTACCACAGAACCATCCTTTATGATAGGTAGGAAATATGATTCCAGCTGCCAGGATGAGGACCAATGAGACAGAAAGGAAACAAATATGATTGGGATAGCCAGCAGTTAAAATTGTAGGAATGGAGAGTAAATACCCTCTCTCCCCCTGCTGAAACGTGAATGATCACGTGAACTCTCACTATGTACTCCAGCAGTGTTACCAGGCACCTGGCTGATGGCATTTCACAGCTCAGCATCAGCCTGACACAACCTGCCATTATAGGTGGCCCCCAACCCTTTACCTTATCTGAAGCATCTTGGGGAGGAATGCTAAATATGGGACAGGTCCCAAGGAGACTGGGCCAATGAAACTGCTCTGAGAAACTCACATGCTGAAAGGGTTCCCAGAGATGGATTCTAAAGAAGCCAGCTCTGGGGGAAAGTAGACCAGCCTGAATCTCTTCTGGGCCGTATGTGTGAAGAGAGATTTAGCATTCATCCTCAAGATGCTTCAGATAGGGTAAAGTATCGGGGGCCACCTATAAGGAAACAAATATGATTGGGATGGGGTTGTTGTGTCAGATGGCAGGTTGTGTCAGGCTGATGCTCAGCTGTGAAAGCCAGGTGCCTGGTAAATGCTGCTGAAGTAAACAGTGTGAGTTCACATGATCATTCGAGTTTCAGATAGCTCTCCTCTGTCAATTAGTAAGATGTTTCCCTTAATTTCTTAGGAGTAGTGTTGTTTTTAAATCTACCTGTATTAGTTTCTGGATGGCTATTGTAACAGATTGCAATAAACTTAGTGACTTCAAACAATAGAAATGCATTCTGGCAGGGAGTGGTGTCATGTGCCTTTAATCCCAGTGGCTCTGGAGGCTGAGGTAGGAGGATTTTGAGTTCAAAGTCAGCCTCAGCAATTTAGCAAGCCCCTGAGCAAATTAGTAAGATTCTATCTCTAAATAAAATATGAAAGTGGGCTGGGGATGTTGCTCAGAGTTTAAGCACCCCTGGGTTCAAATGCCGGTACAAAAAAAAATGCATTCCTTTATTATTCTGGTCATCAGAAATATGAAAGAAGTCTTGATGGGGCCAAACTGAAGTATCAAATATTTGGTTTCTTCTGGTGTCTCTAAAGGAGAATCTGTTTCCTCCTCTTTACCAGCTTCTGGAAGCTATTTACATTCCTTGGCCCTTTGACAACCCATCACCTTGTTTTCCCCTACTTGTGACACCAAATTGCCTGTCTTACTTTCTAAAACACCTCGCCCCCTTAAATCTAGGGAATATGTTGCAAGACCCCCAGTGAATGCCTGAAATCCCAGGTAGTACTGAGCCCTGTATATAAGCACCACAATTCTGTGATCGTCAGTCTCATAACTGAAATAGTTACTAAGTGGCTGACGGGCAGATGATGTGTGCAGTGTGATATGCCAGACAGAGAGATGACTCACGTTGCAGGCAGGATGGAGTGAGATTGTGCAAGTTTGTATCATGCTACTCAGAACAGTGTGCAATCCAGTGTTTATAAATTGTTTACATTGTTTAAGTGACATTTTCCATTTAGTATTTTCAGATCACAGTTGTCTGAAGGTAACTGAATCCTTGGAAAACAAAATCTGTGGCTGAAAGAAGGACTGTGGTACAGTCAAATCCACTTCTGCCTCTGTTTTACAAAGGTTAGTACAATTTAATTTAGGCTCTACCTCGATAATCCAGGTTAAACTCCCCTACCTCAAAGTCCTTACCTTAATTATATCTGCCAAGTACCCTTTGCCTGTAAGTTAACACTTTCACAGGTTCTGAGAATTGGGATGTTGACACTCAGGAGGCTATTATTTATCCAGTCATACTCCATCTTCTTCAGATTGAGCTGGTGGCCCTACCTGCTCTTCCAAGGCAGGGAAAGGGACTTAAGACCTCTGCTCCTCACAATGTCCTCTACAAGGAGTTTTTCTCACATGTGTTTAACAAGCTCTCAAAATTACCTACAAATCAGGGTTCACTGTCACCATCATCTTACAAATGGGAAATTAGGAAGGAGACTAACATTTCTAAGTTAAATTATTCAAATGTTAATTGAGCATCACTACACACAAAGCTCATGGTCATTCATTACTTCATTTGTTTCTTCTATAGTATGGAAAGTACCTGCTTTTACTTCCATTTTGCTTTTATCTGAAATAAGATAGATTGAGTAACAAAAATAAGACTGTCAAACCAGAAGTGAAGATGTTGAATTTGAACACGGATTTGTGATTTCCAGCCTCAGATGATTCCCCATCCTATTTCTCCCTGTCGAGAACTCTCAGTGCACAATGCTGCAGTGGTCTGAGGATGAGGGTTGCTGGTAGGTACTGGGAATCCCCACAGATGTTACTTTGTTATGTGCAATTAGTTTTCCTTGGATGCTTCCAGGACAACTGAACATCAGGACAGAAATAATGATCATCTAACCTGAGTGATTCTCAAACAAAAATGTGCAAAGAATTGTCTGGAAGCTTACAAAGAATAAAAGTCACTAAGCACCATTATCCCAATTTTTAATTCAATAGATCTGGGATGAGGTCTGTATCCATATTTTTAACATGCCTGAAAGCTTATTCTGATACAACTGAAGAGAAAAGTACATCTAGATGAAAGGGGCAATGAATTTTCTCTAGAATATAGCATTGGTTTTTCTTTTTGGGGAACACACTTAAGTGTTATGAAGAACTTAGTCCATAGAACTACACTCTCTAGAACACAGGATTAACTGACTGGTGAAAGACATCCTAAATTGAGGAATGGATGGTCAGTACCCAGAGTACATGCACTCTACAGAGATGTTAGTGCAGGCATGGGGTTGATGCTGCTTGGAAATTTGAGAAATAAAGCACTGTAACTTTACTTGGGCTGGGGGAGAACATATCAAACAAGATGCCTGGATACATGATTGGCTTCAGCAAATCTGTCCTATGGGACGTTGCCTTGTTCAGATTTATAAACTTAACAAGTTTCCTTTTACTCTAGGTTGCATTTCCCAAGTTGACTTCCTGACACTGGTGCACAGGAAATCTGATTGACTGGCATATTTCTCATGGTATGAAAGATATGCATGAACAATGATTCTTGACATATCATGAATAATAATATGATGATTGTCATACTGGGGTTTGACTTAGTTCATTGGGCTTTACAAGAAAAAGATTTCTTGAAAGAATTTAGATTCCTGGCTCAAGATGCCTTTGCTAGAAGGGAGTTTTGAATGGAAGAAAAGCAATAGCTCCAAATTTCTTTCCATGGACCAGTTCTCAAGTGAAGTCACAGTTTTAACCAGTGTTGGGTGTGTACTGATAAAAACCCAACTCTCCATTTTCCAAGGCAAGAGGAAGGGCCAGGGTTTCTGGAGACAGTAATTTTTAATGGCAGGGTCAGCAAATTATTCTAAGTGTGTGTCCTGTGATCTCCATAAAAGGGAATCATTGAATTTTCTGTCCACTTAGCAGTGTCGTTTGTTAATGATAGGCAAGAGGCTGGTATTATTTATGGAGCACTTTGATAACTCAGCAGTTTAAGGAGTATATATGAAGAAAGAGAGCACTTTATCATCTAATAAAATGCTGCATAACAACTCCAACTTTGAACTTATAGAAAAGGAATTGTGGGTTATCCTGCAGTAAAGGAGAAAATGGATACTGTGGTCTCACATTCAAACTCATTTCTCAAACTTTATGGCTGTGTGTGTATGTATTTGTGTGTGCGTTTATATACACATGCCTGTATATATCTGCCTGTACACGTGAGGTATTACTTCAAAACTAAGGAGATTTATTTCACCTATTATAAATTCTTCCCAAAGCAAAGAACCATCTCATTAAAATGCTGTAAGTTCATCCATGTGGGATTTGGGTGAAGGTAATTTTGGACAAGCCACTGTGTACTGGTAATGAAAATAGAAATGAATTCAACCCTCTAATGGGAAAGTGACAAGCAAATAAATTAATCTCCAGGTTATCCAATTTTAGAAAATGATCTAAGACAAAACATTGTTAAAAGTTGAAAGGGAAAGTTAAGAGTCTCAAGGCTTCCACATGGATGATTTACAATGTAAAGTGGTTGGGGAGTACAATCCAGGACAGATCTGAATATTAATATTTGCCCCCAGCCCGATTGCTGCCTCCTGCACTTTTTCTGTGCCCCTCTTTCTCCATTTCATCATAAGTGTGAGTAAAATTCACATTAACTGTTATCAGCATGCAGTATACACACTGTGCTTGTTGCCTGAGACTGCGAGGGAGCCTGTTAGTTTTGCCTTAGTTTTGTCTTTTAATGAAACAAATGATTAACTCTGCCTATTTCCAGAAAAATAGAAATGGTGTATTGTAGTATAGAAAATGTGTGAATTATACCTTGATGTTCAGGAAGTGGGGTAGGTCAGGGACGGTTTCAGGGCTTTTGTCTTCGAACTTTCCACCGTTTACTTTCCCATTATATATTGTTCTTCTGCCCTAGGATTCCAAGACACCCATGCCATCTGCTCTAGTTTGGATCTTAAATGTCTTCAAAAGGCCCATATGTTGAAAGCTTCGTCCCTCCAGCAAGATCTATTATGGAACCTCTAAAAGGTGGGGCCAAGTGGGAGGTCATTGGGAACATGCCCTTGAAAGGTATAATGGTATTCTGGACCCCTCTTCTTTCTCTCTTTTGCTTCCTGGTCATGAGGTAAGCAGTTGTACAATATCATACATTCTAGCCATAAAGTATTGCCTCACCACAGGTAAAAGCACCACAGGGAAAAGCAATGGGGCCGGTCAATCATGGACAAAAAAGTGAGCCAAAATAAACTCTCTCTTTTTATAAATTGATTACCTCAGGTCTTTTGTTATAGTGATGGAAATCTGACTAACACACCATCCTTAAGATGGTGATTTTTTTTGAGATGGGGTCTTATTATATTTTCCAATTTGATCTCAAATTACTATGTTCAAGTGATCCTTCCACATCAGCTTTTCAAGTGTGAGGAGTATCCACAGGTACCACCTGGCAGGCACCATCCTTCAGTGCTAAAAATTCCTCTTCCAAGTTTTCTTTCCTCAAAATGCATCATGCCCCTGAATTACTACTTGATCTTCTCCTTAACTTGGTTCAATCTTCTTCATCTGAGCAGTCTCTTCAGCATTCCAGCCCCTCAGATACTGGCTCCCACAAGGAGCACCATCACACTGACCTTCGAGACAGCTTTGTGACAGGGCACAAGAAGAAGGAGTAGTTGAAATTCCTTTAGGTCTTCTTTGCTCTAGCAAGACAGCACACATCACTTGAGGTCCTATTTCTTAACCCAAGGATTTTGGCCAGAACTCTACCTAAAGCCAAGGAGCTGAGCCTCTAGGAGCCACAATTGACCCTTGTTTTAAAACAATGTTCCTTTTTCTTGCCTCCAGGTAATTTTGAAATAATCCTCACCCAGGACACACAAAAATTTATTATGTTTCTGGCCATAGAGAGAAGCCTTACACATTCCTAAAAGCAAAAATGTTATAAACAATATTTCTTTTGATAAAACAATTAAATTATCAATTAAGAATAAAAGGATAACAAAATATGATATATTCCCCTTTAATAAATGCAGAATTTCTTTTCAATTTATTCTTTTTAGTTATATACAACACTAGGATATGCTCTGACTTTGACCCTCACTCCCCTCCTTCCACTCCAGTGGTGGTGATCCATCTTCAATCTATTTTCAGTTTCCTTTTTTTTTTTTAAATTAGTGTCCTGTGGATACACCCTATGTGGGGACCCACCATACCATATTCATGCATGCACATATGAAAGTTTGGTCAGATTCATTCCACTGTTCTCTTTTCCTCTCCCTTTGTATTCCTCCTTAATCCTATTTGTCTATTTACTGATAATTCTTCAATTTTGATGAAATTCCCTTTCCCTTTTTTTCCCATTCTCTCTCTCTCTCTCTTTTTCAATCCCCCACCCTTATTTTGGATTAGCTTCCTAAGGCATTAATTACCAGAATATACAAAGGTAGCTTTCTGTGCCAGGTATGGTGGCACATGCCTGTAATCCCAGCAGCTTGGGAGGCAGAGGCAGGAGGATAGTGATTTCAAAGCCAACCTCAGCAATAGTGAGGTGCTAAGCAACTCTGTGAGACCCTGTCTTTAAATAAAATACAAAATAGGGCTGGGAATGTGGCTCAGTGGTCGAGTGCCCCTGAGTTCAATCCCTGGTACTCCCTCCACAAAATATAACTACCTTAATTAATAATTATTAAGTTAAAGAGGAAATCACACCTATCTTTCCAAATGATTTAGAAACATATCATGAGAATGCATGCGGATGATGTTATTTTCAGTTCAAACATTGACATTCTAGATAAACTATGATACATTTTGATTTGTCCATTTTAAACCTAATGTAAAAACTTAGGCAGGGAATTTCCTCAAATAGCAGAAATTAGTACACATTGTCCAAATGCATTAGTAACAAAATGCAACATTTCAGAGTAAGATAAAAAAAAATGAGAGAAGTTGCAGCATATGAACTAGATTGACTTAGAAAAACTAAACAGACAATCAGAGTTTTCAATACCTCAAAAGTACTCAGAAAGAGAATGATAGGTACTTTAAGGCAAGTGCAGAACACTATAATCAAGAGCAAGCTGCCTAGACAGAAATATCAAAGTTAAAATTGAAAAGATAGTAAAAAGAAAATAATATCCATAAGAATGACACCAAATTAGGAGAGTCTGTTGAGTGAATTTTACTAAGCATTTCCTTTTATATTAGATGATCTCTTTGTTATGCAAACTCTACAGCAGCATAGAGCAGGGTGGGAAACAGTCTACCTCATTCTATGAGGCTTCTGTAAAACCTAACACCAAAACTAGACAAGGCCGACACAAAAGCAAAAACTACCAGCCAATCTCACTAAAATATAGAGGTGCAGAAATAAACCACACACACATACACACACACACACACACACCACACATATTCAGCAAATGACAGGTAGAAATGGTTCTTAAAAATTGTATATTTTATACAAAAGACTAGAGATGAAACTATGAAGTAACAGCTGAAATTTTCAATGCCTGTAAAGGAGATTTAGAGGCATTAAAGAATTAAAGGAGAAAAAAAAACTCTCCATAGATTTCAAGAAAGAATTTGTTAAAAGTCAGCTCTAGGTTCTGATAAAAATGTAAGCAGAAACAAAACAATAAAGTTAGAAACAAAAGAAAAGTTTCTTAACTGTATATAAGAGAAATCATATGGAAAACAGAACCAAACATAAGAGCGAAATATCAGAAGTATTCATACTAAAATCATACAAAGAAAAAGGACACCCACATTACCATTACTATTTAACATTGGATAATGAATCTTAGTAATACATAAAGAATAAAAGTACATACAGTGTAAAGAGACAACACTGTCATTTTCAAAAAATTTTATATGATTATCTACTCCAAAGTTCCAGACAATTAATTGACAATAAAGCAACCTGATATACAATGAACTTTTTTAAAAAAAACTTACCAACAATAACCAATTAGAAATGCAATAGAAAGAAATAAATGCTATAATCATTCGCTTAAATAAACACAAAATAAAAAGAAATATGTCATTATCTTATTAGCTACAGCATTAAATAAACCCAAGTTAAAGAATATCTGTCTTGGGAATGGAGGTAGTTCCAGATAGATGTGGGGGCTGTGCCATACACAGACATCTTGGTCTGCAGCTTAACAGCAACTATTATCTTTACCACATTGCCTCTGAAGTGACTTGGGGGTTATAATCCCAGTTAGCCAGAGAGGAGAAAGTACAGAAGATCACCTATGGAAGGTCTTCACAAGCCAGGCCATGAAGTGACCTTCACATTCTGTGAGTGAGCACTCAATCACATGACAAAATTTAAATGCAGGTGGAGCTGAGAAAAGATGAAGGGATGATAGATTTTTAAACAGGGGTGTTCATTATAATCTACTTTTCTTGGCATGAAAACCTATCTGCATCCTGTCCCCCAACTTGGGGCTTGTTCAAGCATTTGATGAGGGGATCAACACCAAGCCCCAACAAACTCAAAGTCTCAGATCTTTGGATGATGTGCCCTCTCTTTCTTTGCCAGGATATTGATCCTCATCATCCAGTAACCTATAAACTACACACCACAGCACAGTGTAGCCCCAATCAAAACTCCCATTCAGAGCGAGATACACCAGGAAGTACCAGGACGCATAGAAATCAACAGCCTCTTTCTATAGTGGATTCAAATGAGCTGGGCCAAGCCTTGGAAAAAGGATCTTGATTAGACATTGGATCTGAGCTCAAGAGAATGTCCTTTGGGCATATTTCTCAGTGGCTCCTGGCTCTACCATTTGAAGAGAACTTTTCTTTCCTTCCATTTTGGAGGGGAGACTATATGGTTTTTATGGACATTTTCCTGCCAGTATCAATTGGGAGGTTCCAAGTTTATGCTATATTTTTAGATTTTCTTACATTTATGGTTTGTTTGAATGTTTGTTTATTGGGATGCAATTTCCTCAAAAAAACAGTAAGATTTTGATCCATTGTCTAACAGTCAATTTCACATGACAAATCCCATACCCATATTATAACAAAACTTATAAATTACTTATAAATTTAAACAAGTGCCCATATGTTTTATTTGGTAAATCTGACAATCTGATAGTTACCACCTAGATCCTGACCTGATAAATATTTACCCCTGTATGGCTGGACTTTGCTGAATCTTTGTGTCTACCCAAAGGTTAGCTTTCCTCTGTTGAAACCTAATTCTGTAATGTGATGTTATTAAAAAATGAAAATCTTTGAAAAGTGAGTAATTCATGAGGGTAGAACCCTCATGATGAATTAGTACCCTTAGAAAAAAGACCCAAGAGGCTTTTTGTGCCTTCAACTTTTTCAAATATTTTCAATCTATACTTGGTTGGATACAGATTAAGAGCCCACCAATATGGAGAGATGACTATATCTATATTTACACATCTATATCTACATCATCTATGTCAATATCTATCTATATCATCTATATCTAGCTCTCTGTGTGTATGTATGCATGTGAATATATGGATTTTCACAAAAAAATGGCCCAGATATAACAACATTTTTTTCCTCACTTTTTTAAGTATCAAAAAGTGAGGGTTAGTGGAGAGGAGTCCTTCTAAAAGATAAATATTTTCCCATTAGATTTAAATGGTGTTGCATTTCAGCTAATTCTTATAATAGCTATTGATGTAGCAGATGGAAGAAATCTATTTAATCCTTGAATTCTAATAACCTTGATGCTACGCACCATGTTAGGAATATTAAGATCTCTTCTTCACAATGAACAAGTTAACAAGCTTTGCCCTTTAAGACCTCACCAAGACCACAGGCCACATCCAGCCAACATGATTCAGTAAAGTCATTGGAGTCTAGATGTAAACAGGTTTCTGATACATAGCCACAAGATGCTAGGAGATACAGTTTGCTATTGCCATGGGATACTTCCAGGATAGATGTGTACTGTTGTACAAAACATCTCATGTTATTCAAAGGTACCTAGGTCAGCCTGAAGTCAAGAGAGCCCTAATAAATAATTAATAATGCACTTTCATGGTTTTATAATTAATAGTTAATATCAGGAAATCTACAGTGACTAAAACATACTCTTACATTTATGTCTTTTCGAAGCTTAAAAGTGAGCATGAATTCCAATAGCATTTGGGCTCTTTCCTTGGATGTGTGCCCCCTTGACTCTTTTAGGAGTAAAAACATATGCATAAAATTCAGACCATACAACTGTTTTAAAACCTCTGATGTGAGACTTTAGGATTAATTTGGTGTGTTCTTCACACTGAATTCAATGGTAAGTAGAAAATGGAATTCCAACAACCCAAAGCATGTGGTGCCATTATAATTAACTATAACCTGAGGTTGCTGGGGAAGAAATGTAGCATGTGCCTTGGGTGCCACTCTTGACACTTGTAATGGTAGTGCTATGGGAATGAGGGGAGGGATGTGATAGCCACATATGACTGCACAAAATAGCAGTCACAGGACATGATGTGGTTTCAGTAAACTCTTGGCTTGTGTCATGATCAGACAATCAGCTTCTGCAGTGAACACTAACACAAAACATCTTGTTTTCTTATAGTAGCAATTTAGAAAGGGCTGTTATAAAACTCCAAGTTTAATTCAGTAGGTTGCAGTCAACAGTGTAAGTTGAACTCTCAGACTTACCAATACCCTTCTGAATAAGTTAGAATTGGGATATCTATGTGAATTTGTGAAAAGTTGAAAAATGTGAACTTCATCTGCATCATTTCCTTCTGGAAAAAGCGGCCCACTCACTCTGTTAGATCAACTTTTCCTTATTTAAAATTTTTTTAATAACTTCACCTGGGGGGTCAACCCTTGCAGGGTGATGCCTGAGGCCCTCAAAGCCTACCCCCATCATTCCTTATTGTCTTGAGGTCTCAAATTAGGGTTATAAACATCAAGTTTGCTCCACATGGACAAATGCAAAATCTGATCCATGGGGAGAGTCTTTGTTCAGCACTGAGAATTGAACTCATGTCTCACACATGCAAGGTAGGCACTTGACTAGTGATCTACATCCCTAGCTCCTGGGGAGATTCCTATACGCGGGAGAGTTGGGGGGCAGCAGAGAAAAAAGATAAAAAGAAAAAAATTGCTGATTCAAAGCACTGGAAACACAGGTAACTGTATATGTGTGGATTCTAAGACTATTAAACCTTCGAATATTAAGCCACAGAATTCAACACTAGGTAAGTTGAACTTATCCATACTTACAGAGATTCGGGTTGAATGTGTCAACTTGAGCATTTTGGAGCAGCTCTTCTAGCTTGCTTGGCTAGTGAAGTGAAACACAGAATTGATGATGGTTCACATCTAGTGAGTTCAAACTCTTCTGTTCTCTGTGATAGTTCCATGCACAGAAATCTATGCATCCCACAGAACTTGCCAAACTACTGATGACATTGTCTTGATTGGACCTGGTGAGCAGGAATAGCAAGAACCCTAAATGTCTTAAGGAGACATATGTGAGGACAATGATAAGTGATAAAAGCCATGAAAACTCAAGGCCAATGAATTTGGTGAGGTTTCTTGTGACCATGTGGTCTGAATCATGTTGGGACAGTTTCTTCAAAGTGATAGAAAATTTGTTCCATCTTCTGCTGCCTACTTCTAAAAAATGTACAGTTCTAGTTTTTTGCCCTTTTGGAGCTAACATATACCATACCTGAGAGTGCTGTTCCAACTCATTTACTGAGTAACCCCAAAAGATTCAAGTGTTGAGTGGGTCTTGGAGCAGGACTTTTATCATTTTGGACATGTGTAATGGACACTGAATGTCTATTTCATTCAGTGAAACTTGTGTATTGTTATGGGCTGATTTGAAAGTTAAGTCAGGCTGACCCCATTCTGCTCAGATATTTCACCTGCGCAAATTAGCCCCTCTTCCTGTAAGAGCTCATTTGCATAGAAGCTGACAACCCCACCCACTTGCACCCTGACCACATGTCTTTGAACTATGGAGCTGGTGCTAGATTACTTCCTGAATGGATATGGGGCATGCCAATTCTGAGAACTTGGTGACACTTTATGAAATGTGTCTCCTGATTGTACTTGCCTCTCCTGCCCACCTCCTTTGTAGTTTTTCTGTTTAAATGCCCCTCCACCTGCATTCAGCGTCTTGGGCTGCAGAATTGTCTGCTTTCTGCTCCCTTGGAATGGCCAGAATAAATCCTTTGTCTTTTCTTCAAAAAGACCTGGAGTTTTATTTGGAATTTTAGAATCATGCCTTAACAGTATGAACCTTCTGTCAAAGCTAAATTATAATCACTATGTAAATATCTAGGAGAAAATCTGTGTTCTAGTCTGTGTATAATTATTAGTATTTTTTTAAAGAGAGAGAGAATTTTTTAATATTTATTTTTTAGTTTTCAGTGGACACAACATCTTTATTTTATTTTTATGTGGTGCTGAGGATCGAACCCAGCGCCCCGCGTATGCCAGGTGAGCAGGCTACCACTTGAGCCACATCCCCAGCCCAGTATTTTTTTAATATTTATTTTTTAGTTGTAGTTGGACACAATACCTTTATTTTATTTATTTATTTATATGTGGTGCTGAGGATGGAACCAGGGCCCTGCACATGCCGGGCAAGCGCTCTACTGCTGAGCCACACCTCCAGCCCCTAATTATTAGTATTTTTAAATCAGCCATCATCTTGCTCTGCCACTAAGCTTAGTAGAGACAGAACAGGAACTCTGTGACCTCATGGCCCGAGCCATTCACTATGTACTTCTGTGCACTGAGACACCAAGCCATGAGATGGAAGCGGTTTTACAGAAACTAGGTTTGAGCAACACCAGAAACACAATTTGTGAGCAGGTGGCTTAGACACTGATTGCATCTTCTCCTGCTCATTTGTCTTTTTCCTCCACAGTTTAAATTGATGACCCCATCAGGTTTCCTTACTGGATTCCAAGTGGTTCTACCTAATGTGTTGGCACTAGCCACAAGTGGATACCTACAGCACCATAGCCTTACTCACGAATGACCTTGAAGATTACTACTAAAGGCATATTTCCCAAGTGGGCAGAACTTTAAGCAGTATATTTAGCTTTTATTTCATCTGAATAAGTGATGGCTAGAAGTCAGATCTACAAAAATTCATGTGCAGTACCTTGACTAGATGGTCAGAGACTTGGAAAGCGCAGAATTGATTAATGGCAAATACACTGGAGAAACAGTGTGTTAATGGACTTCTAAGGGAACCAGGAAGGAATCTCTGCCATTTCCTTAGAGCTACTTACTTATTCTCTCATTGAAAATGCCAAGTAAGACTAAGGCCCTTACTTGGTCAGTGTTGAATTCAGCTTACTAAATTCTTGCCCCACTCTGAAATAGGGCTATACATCCTGACAGAGGGACAGAATCAACTTTGCTCCTGATCAGCCCTCCCAGGTTTTCATAATGAGGCCCCATAACCCTCTCTCATCTTACTTAGCTCAACTGCAAGCCCTCTCTCCTTCATAGCACAAGCTCCTCCAGTTCTGGGAAATCTGTGATCATCCAGATTTTATTTCATTCATGTGTTTTTTCTTCCTCACTTCTTCCCTCACATACCCAGAAACCTACCAATTTCTAAATGCTTTGTTCATGTGTGATACCTTCCCTAACATTTCCACATGCTCTAACCCAGTATTGTCATCTAGTTTATGCTTAATTCCTCCATTTATTTTATGAGATTTTTGTTGAGCCCTTGAGAGTTCTTTTATCTGGCTGGAATTTCTTCCTTTTTTCCTGTTGTCCTCTGAAGCTGATTGGTTACTAAATCGCATTTACTTGTTTCAAAAAATATTTTTATTTTTGCTGTGTATCACCACTCTAATGAGTGCTGATAACAACTAGGTCTGCAAATGCAAACATGGTCTGGTAATTACAAACAAATGCCACGTGAAAAGTGCTTACTAAGCTCCAGACACTGCACAAAGCACTTTTCATGGTCATGTCCATCATATAATCCAAACCAAGATCTCATGAAACACATACCATCATTTTTCTCATAAGGAAACAAGTTAAACAATCTGCCCATGGAAACTAGTTTATTGTGACTCAAAGTGCTTTAAATAGAAAAGCCTACACAAGAGAGAAAAGGGTTTGGGGTGTCCCATTTTATATAATGTCCTCCAGACTCATCCATGTTGCTCCAAATGACTGGATTTAATTCTTATTTATGGCTGAATCATATTACATTATGTTTATTACACATTTTAAAAAATCTATTCATCCATTGATGGAAACTTAGGTTGATCCCATATCTTGACTATTATAAATAGTACTGCAATAAATATGGGAGTGTGGATGTTTAGTGCAGGAGATTTTTGAGGGTACTCAGATGTCACAGTCACACTGGTATGGTGTGGGAAGGGAAAAAAGTGAGGCAGCTTCTTCTATATATGTATATGCATATATGTAGATGATATGGATATGGATATGGATTATATATGTGTGTAGGTACATGTAGGTGTGTATATGTATATATTTATATACACATATGTATATATATGTATATGTATGTATGTATATATATGGATTTTCATTTCCTAACAGGTTCAGGTGCTTTAGAAACATAGTTTTAAATCCACTGTTGTAGGACCACAATTGAGAGTCAGGAAGATTAAATCTCTTGCCAAAGAAACATGAGTATTTAATGATAATTTTCAAGCTCCAGCTTCCCATTGTGACCAGATGTTTGTTTCCTTTCAAAGACTGGGGACAGGATACTCTTGAGGAATAGGATGAGCGATTGGCACCTTTCAGGCTGGAGGCTGTGCCTGAGGCTCTGTGGCTTAGGGACTCCTCAGCATGTGACCACATGGTATGGGCCAGTTGAGCACTGCTGCCAATGGGTCACACTGTCCTCATTACTTCTCTGCAGTTACCCTTAAAGTTATAGTATGTTGGGGGCTCTGTTGCTGATGCACATTTTATTTCTTGGATAATTATCATTTTCTTGTTACTTGCAGGCCGAGTTCAGTGGCCCCTGTCTGTGGTGAGCCGCTTCTGCCGGTTCTGCAGACTATGGTCGCCATTACAAGATGGCGCTGGCTCCGCTGTGGTCTGTGACAAACAACTCCTAATTTGGGAGAGTTGGCGCATGACTTTTCATCACCCTATGAGAAAGCTCCACGTGGCAGCTTTGCATTGGGGCTTGAGATGCTTTATTAAGGCTGGGAGGGGCATCCGGGGAAAAGAAGAAGAACTATCAAGGGCCTGAATAAACTGCTGAAAGAAGATTCCTGAGTTGCGTCTTCCTTGCGGGCAAGGGGTCGCAACAAGTGGTGCCGAGACCCGGGAATCAGAACTTTCAGCAGTCAGGGGTGGTGCACCGGATTAGTCCCAGGTAGGTGGGATCCGCGACCAAAGCGGGGTTAATCCCAAGTAAGTGGGATCCGCGACCAAAGCGGGGCAGCAGCTGCACTGTGTACTTTCGCTTTTGTTTTCTGTGTTTCTTTTGTTGTGTCATTTTGCTTTTGTTTTTTGTGCTTCTTATGTTGTTGTGTCATGGGTGCCACATCTTCCAGTCCGCTTCTTCTGGCCCTAGATGGCCTGTTACGTTC
>NW_026000196.1:21142303-21188452 GCF_001458135.2 Marmota marmota marmota
CTTAGTGTTGGAAAGCCCTTGCACTCTGCCGGTCTTACTGCCATTGCACGCAGATGGGTTTCCACACTAGTGCTTTTCTATCGTCTTAAAGTCCGTGCCTTTCTTTCAGGGTGCTGTCAACTCGTTTGTTGTTATAAACAGCCACAGTTCAGCCTCAGCTATCCCCCTTCTTCCACCATCGTCACGATACAGGATGCGAGGCAAGGCACTGCACTTGAGTGATCCTTGACGTGGACCTCAAGGAGAGCATGTCCTATTGCATGCGGGTTAGACGCGTCCACGCCCCGCCCCACGAAAAAAGGCATCGGCTGATATGGCCTCGGATCTGGGGAAGGGCCCTCCTTAAGACTGAGCCATACTATGCAGCCACTTCTGCACAGTGGGATAGGACCTCTACTCTCGCCTGTATTGTTTTAAGAAAACAGAAAGGGGGAACTGTGGTGAGCCGCTTCTGCCGGTTCTGCAGACTATGGTTGCCATTACAAGATGGCGCTGGCTCCGCTGTGGTCTGTGACAAACAACTCCTAATTTGGGAGAGTTGGCGCATGACTTTTCATCACCCTATGAGAAAGCTCCACGTGGCAGCTTTGCATTGGGGCTTGAGATGCTTTATTAAGGCTGGGAGGGGCATCCGGGGAAAAGAAGAAGAACTATCAAGGGCCTGAATAAACTGCTGAAAGAAGATTCCTGAGTTGCGTCTTCCTTGCGGGCAAGGGGTCGCAACACCTGTCTGCACTGTGAAGATCTGCAACTTTACTCTCATTATCATCTTACTAAAGAATGGATTCAATATAACTGGTACAAGGATGCTGGAAGGCCAATATTTCAAATTAACATATGACCACATTTATTATTTTTTTTCACTAAATTGTGCCTCTCAAGAACAGAAAAAAGAATAAAAGTGAAAGTGTACAGCCAGGAATTAAGATGATTGTCTTACTTGAACTATGCTAAGGAAAGCAGGGACTTCTTGTGGGGAATGGAGGAAGACAGAGACTTTCAAGACCTGCCTGCCATTCCATCTCCCAAAGGCAATAAGACTTTCTCTGCTGTTTTACAAATTAGCACACTGAGCTGTAATCACGTGGGTCTCTCCTTGATTGCAGCCTGCTCAGTGGTGCCTATCAAATACTTTTAACCTTTTTTAATGGGAAGAACAGCAGGTAGGTAAATACGACTTCTCTAGCCTCAAAGAACAAACACATCTTAATTTCTTTTTATTTTTAGCAAATTATTAACAAAGCCTCGGTATACTTTACAAACATCGTAGAAGAAAATTTGTTCTAATTCTGATCAGAACAGAACATTTTTGTGTGCTATAATGCATAAACCTCATCTTAGGAAGAAATTAACCTTCTGGAGAAATGCTTTTATTGGTGTTTTAATGGGTTAAGAATCCTTCTAAACACCAATTGCACACCAGTTCTGTTGACCCCTTACAATACACACTGGGTTTCCAGGACCATTATAGATTTCACTTCCTGCAGCAGCTAGGCCATCTTTTGCACCCGTGCCTGCCTGCAACTCTTTAACCATTTTTTTTCCTATAAAATTTTGTACCAAAAGTCAGTCTTTAAATTGACTTCTTAGAGATATTGTCCCTGGCAGCAGACATAATGAAAGTTATAAGAAAGGTATAACAGTGAAGAAGAAAGAGAAGGCATGGTGGAAGCAAATTACATTTTCCATGATGTTTACAGTTACTTGAAACTACCCATTATTTCATTTGCCTCCTTAGACAAAAGCCCATGTGTGAAAGGTATTTGGCCCCCATTTCACAAGTGAAGAAATGAAAAAGGCAATAGGGAAAGTTATTTGTTCAAAATCTCACAACTAACTCAGAAAATCTCAGGGTCTTAACTTAAATCTCACTTGTTTTTGAAACCAAGTATTATAAGCCCTTAGACCACATACCAAGTACATGCAAAAGAATGCTTATAAATCGTCACAGACTGATGGAGTAGAAATAAACAAGTGCACAGGTCAACATACGTATTTGTGTGAAGTCAGGCCTGCCTGCAGTGTATCAAACCTGTCCCGGAATTCTCTCACTGCTACTGAACAGTGAGCAGATGCCAATGTCCTAGTTTACCTATGCCAAAGAGGCACATTCAAAGCACGTGATGCAGGAGTTTGAATGTGAAATGTTGGATGTTTTTCTTAAAGCATCTTCTGTGTTCCATCAGTAATTGTTCAGAGGGGACTGTTTGTGTTCTCTTTTGCTCTCCTCACAAGCTCTCCAAATACATCTTCCTTCTGTCCTCTGGGAGGAAACGTGAGAAAGGTCATTGAGTTAAAAAAAAACAAAAATAACAAACCCAACAAAAAAACTTCTTGTTTCTGATAGACACATTAATAATACATAGCTTGAATGTATTATTACATAGCTTGAATGTATTTGCCTTAAGCAAATAGACCATTTGAGGAGTTGGCTCTAGAAATTCCAGAATTAGAGCCCTGATGCAATTATGAAATCATTTTTTTAAACTCATACTTTGGGATTGTTAACAGAAGAAAAAGGGTAAGGGTCAGCCTTCTAAAGGTTTTTCTAATTTGTGCCTTTGAACTTTATGATGGAGGTGGAGAAGGGCAAAAGTTACTAGTCAGAGAGCTTATTAGATTTCTTCCATAGACTTGGCAACTAAGTAGAAATGAACTAGTCTTTAGAGACAAAACACAATTGCAATTCTCTGGGAACCAGCCTTAGATCCCCATCGTTTGTGAGTTGAAAAGGATGACCATAGCAAGAGCCTCTAAGGACCTTGGTATTCAGGCTGGCAAACTCCAAGTAAGAATGCTGAATGAGGCAGAACTTCCTTGGAATAGTGTTGAATCAGTGAATTTCAATGAAACAGCCCTCAGAGGCATAATACTTAGTGATTTCAGTCTGCATTATTTATTGACTAGTGGGGAGTTTGTGGGTTTAACATTTTATTAATATGGCAGCAGGTCATCTGAGAAAGTTGTAGCCACTGAGAAAGCTCCCAAGAAGCACATTTTCATATTATCAACAGTGCACTTTTAGGACTTGAGCAGAGTCCATAGTATATCTCTGGGGACAGACAGAAAATGCTGGGTCTTCTACTCTGAGAGTGAGGAAAATATGTATCTACTTTCTTTCTTAGATGATCTTGTGGTTCTTATTCTGTGTCTTCAGACCCAGGTAGGGCTGGGAAGCAGCAATCCCTATGATCTAAGGTAGATTTAGATACCTAAACAAGTCTGTTCTCTAACCGTTCATTAAGTGATCCCAAGCTATCTAGCATCAAATAAGCATTTTCGTACCGAGAATATAGAATTAAGGACAATTTATATACAAAAAGAGTTGAAAGGGATTCAACCTAATGGTATAAACTTTCAATAAGGTACAACTTAGCCACTTTAAAAAAAAATAGAGAAAAACTCAATATTCATAATTTTTCCTTTCCAGATTACATTAGAAACTTAAAGTGAAAAATAATGTACAAATAACTACCAGATACTCTCTTTAAAGAGAGTGTGTGTGTGTATATATATAATATATATTATATATATATTATATATATATTATATATATATATATTTATTTATTTATTTATATAGGTTTAAATATATAAATAATTTATGTATATAGGAATACACACATACACATATACATATGCAGTAGCTGGACATAATAAGTGCTAAATACATATTATGTATTATTCTGGTGTGATGTTTAATTATAAATAGTTTTTAACCTCAGGTTAAAAGAACATTAATCATACATCTCAGATCAAAACCCTTCATTAGCCTGAAAATAACCTCTTTTGTTTCATATATATCTATATAATATATATGTGTATGTATGTATATGATTATCAATTATTTGAGGAACTCAGGTGAAAAGAGAAGAATATTAATCATACATCTTAGGTCAAGTCTCCTAATTTACGTGATTACTACCTCTCTTTTGTTTCATATACATTGTCCCTATTGCCTATTCCATTCTATCCCCTTAGCATGCTAAAATTCCATCCCAATTTATTAGCCAGAATGCATTTTTTCCATGTTATTCCATTATAATATAATTATAATTATAATATAATATAAGGTCTGTTTTCTGTGCATATATTTAAAGTTACATCAATAGGATTTTGCTATATATTACATTATGCTTCCTAATTTTCCACTTGGATGTGTTTTTAAGATATTCTTTTTGCTGTGTTTACATTTTGTCTGTAGCATGTATTCACCATGTTTGACATATCTACTTGCAAATAAAAGATTTTAAATACTGGATTTTATAGTCACATGCACAGTTACTTTTTCTAGAGATTTTTTTATTTGTGTTTGTATGGTTTAAAGTTATTATGTAGTTGTATTTCGTTTTAGCCCAAAGGACTCCATTTAGTAATTCTTATAGAGCAGGCCTATTGGTTACAAAAATCTCAGCTTTTGTTTATCTTATAATACAATTTATTTTTTCAGTTTCAAAGGACAGTTTTTCTGGATTAGAATTCTTATATCATGGCTTTATTTTCCTTTTTTGCACTTAAAATATGTCATTTCACCACATTACATCCTCCATAGTTTCTGATATGAAATTGGCTGTTAAAATTATTGGGAGACTTTGAACATGATGAGTTGCTTCTATTTTGCTGCTTCCAAGAATCTCTTTTACTTTGGTTTTGGTGATTTGATTATAATGTGCTTCAGTGTGGATCTCTTTGTGTTTATCCTACAGCATTTGTTGCTCTTCTTGTATATTTAGATTCATGTCTTTCCACAGATTTGTGAAGATTTTGGCCATCATGTCTTTAATTATTCTTTCTCCACTTTTCTCTTTCTCCTTCTGAGATTCCCATAATGTTTGTGTGGCTGTTGTCTCACAGGTCTTTCAAGTTTTGTTCATTGTTCTCAACTTTTTCCCCTTCCTTTCCTTAGACTGAATAATTTCTATCATCAAGTTCACTGATTCTCTTTTGTGCTTGATCACATCTGTTGATGAAACCTTTTACTAAATTTTTCATTTCAACTACCATATTTTCAGGTCTGGACCTTCTTCTTGGTTAGTTTTGATAATTTCTATCAGTTCATTAATATTCTCTTTTCATACATATATACTTCTTTTTTTAATCAGTGAATTACTTTAGACAGTTTATATAATTTTTTTTATTTAGTAAGTGCAGTGTTTAAGCTTCATGATGGACAGTTTCTGTTCACTTTCTTCTGAATGACCCATATTTTCCTCCTTTGTATGCCTTGTGCTTTTGTTGTTGTGGTAGTGCTGTTGAAAACCGAATATTTTGATAATTATCTAGTGGCAATTATAAATCAGATCCTTTCCCCACCTCAAGGTTTGCTGTTATTGATATTTGAGGGATGCATTTTTTTCATATTGGCAAAATATTTTTGTAAAAAGTGTATTTCTTATCATGTATTCCTGAAATCTTCTCATTTGGCCTGTGCTCTGACAAGACAAAGATTTTCTTACATGGCTTGAGCCAAAACAAAACACCTATTTTTGTCACTTCAGATTGACCCTGAGCAGGAATGCTTCTTCATTGCTGAGATAGGCCACTTGCAATTCACCATTAGTGTTCATGGAGGTCCAAAGGCAGCAAGTACAAGTCTAGGGCTACTTATTTCTTTTTCTGATAATGTATTTTCCCCTGAGCATTTACTTTGCACTTCAGATCCACACTGTATGCAGTAGCCCTTCAAATCCTTGAGGTACCCATCAAAAATCTTCCTCCTTAATCACCTCCTTCTCAGGCCTTTAAGTTCATCTGCTACTTTCTTCCTCTCCATCATTTGTCCTAGGTGGCTATGGGTAATGCTTGCATCAGATGCTGCCTGGAAAGCCATTCTATCTGATGAAGATGAAGCAAGGGTCAGCTTCTGTTGTAGTAGGCTTTCAGATAAACACCATACATGTCACAATCCACACCCATAATTCTTCCACAATAAGATTTATATTCCTCATCCCAATTATCCAGTGACACTAGCAAGTCACACCATTAATGCATGCTGCAGTACCCTGGGCCACTACATAGAAAACGGTATATGGATCAGAAAAAAAAAAAAAGACCTACAATTCTTTTGTGTTAAAGTTTATTTGCACGATCTTTTTATTAATCACTCTCTGGTTTGCAGATAAAATATTAGTCTCATCTAAAAATACCCTTTCAGAAATGCCCAGAATAATGTTTGACAAAATATCTGGGCACCCCATGCTGAGTTACGTTGATACAAAAATTAACAATCATAAACATCCCCTATTGACTTCACACACACACACACACACACATGTACACACACATCCAGAAGACACAATTAAAAGGATATATTTCTTTCTAACATGATACAATGATCCTTCATATAAGAAAACACTCTAATCCTTTCCCAGAAAAGTTTTTAAAAAATCATTGGATAATATTTACTGTTTTCCTTAATATCACGGAACTAAAGTACTATGATATAAATTTAACAATACTTAAATATTAGGTGTATATAAAGTCAATACATCTTATGCTATATGACAAGGAAATTAAATATTGAAAAATAAATTATGACAATTGCAATCCTCATTTCTGTAACTGGTGATGTGATAATAGCTAGTATTTATAAGTACTTCTTTCCAGTGTATTTTTTTTATTGGTTGTTCAAAACATTACAATGCTCTTGACATATCATATTTCATACATTTGATTCAAGTGGGTTATGAACTCCCATTTTTACCACGTGTACAGATTGCAGAATCACATCGGTTACACATCCACGTTTTTACATATTGCCATACTAGTGTCTGTTGTATTCTGCTTCCTTTCCTATCCCCTTCCTATCCCCCCTCCCCTCCCCTCCCCTCCCATCTTCTCTCTCTACCCTATCTACTGTAATTCATTTCTCTCTCTTGTTTTTTTTCCCCTTTCCCCTCACCTCCTCTTATGTAATTTTGTATAACAATGCGGGTCTCCTTCCATTTCCATGCAATTCCCCTTCTCTCTCCCTTTCCCTCCCACCTCTCTTCCCTGTTTAATGGTAATCTTCTTCTCATTCTCTTCCTCCCTGCTCTGTTTTGAGTTGCCCTCCTTATATCAAAGAAGACATTCCATTTGGAATTTATTTTTTAGGGATTGGCTAGCTTCACTTAGCATAATCTGCTCTAATGCCATCCATTTCCCTGCAAATGCCATGATTTTGTTATTTTTTAGTGCTGAGTAGTATTCCATTGTGTATAAATGCCACATTTTTTTTATCCATTCATCTATTGAAGGGCATCTAGGTTGGTTCCACAGTCTAGCTATTGTGAATTATGCTGCTATGAACATCGATGTAGCTGTATCCCTATAGTATGCTCTTTTTAGGTCTTTGGGGAATAGTCCGAGAAAGGGAATAGCTGGGTCAAATGGTGGTTCCATTCCCAGCTTTCCAAGGAATCTCCATACTGCTTTCCAGATTGGCTGCACCAATTTGCAATCCCACCAGCAATGTACAAGAGTACCCTTTTCCCCACATCCTCGCCAGCACTTGTTGTTGTTTGACTTCATAATGGCTGCCATTCTTACTGGAGTGAGATGGTATCTTAGGGTGGGTTTAATTTGCATTTCTCTGATTGCTAGAGATGGTGAGCATTTTTTCGTGTATTTGTTGATTAATTGTATATCCTCCTCTGAGAAGTGTCTGTTCAGGTCCTTGGCCCATTTGTTGATTGGGTTATTTGCTTTCTTATTGTTTAATTTTTTGAGATCTTTGTATACTCTGGATATTAGGGCTCTATCTGAAGTGTGAGGAGTAAAGATTTGTTCCCAGGATGTAGGCTCCCTATTTACCTCTCTTATTGTTTATCTTGCTGAGAAAAAAAAAAAAAAACGTGTATTCTATATTCACTATAACCTCAGCAAGCACCTCAGCTGGTCATAGCTCATTGTCTGATGGGGAGACTCAAACCTCTATCCCTAAAGAGTCTAGACAATTAGATTGTGTTTTAATTTTCTCTTGAGTATAGTCACAGGGCATGATTTTACTAAGAGATATCTTGAAGGATCTCTGTATTGCAGACATACTTTTCCTTGTCTCCTTTGTGGAGCACGGGGTTCAATTCAATTTCTTCTCAATATTCAGGATCAATTAATCCAATCGGTACAGTACTCCTTCTTTGCCAGTTGATATTCAGTCATGAGGAACACAAAGTGACTAGACTAGTGCCAATCCTAGCTTCTAGTTCTATGGAATCATTGTTGTGTCTCATGGTAGAAGCACTCCTCCTTCTGGAACTACGACTGATAGAGGAGCAAAACATAATATCGTGGGAGCAAAAAAAATGTTACTAGTGGGTCAGAAGGGGTTATAGTAAGTGACACCACTCCCATTTTCACTCTTTGATTCCTGAGTCCATGAATCCTGGCTATGGGAGAGAAAGAACCATGCATTGGAGCTGATTTAGAGCATATTCAGTATCTTACAAAACCTTGCCTCAGTTCTGCAAGGTATTGCCACCTAGCTCATATTGTTACTGAGTCTTCAAAATAGCCATTCCTCTTCTATCAAGCCTCTGACTTCAGGACGGTGGAAAATATTGTAGAATCAGTGACGTCTATAATCATAAGCCCTTTACTACCTTTTGTTTGTGGTGAAGTGAGTTCTTTGTTCAGAAACAATGCTATGTAAAATACCATGGTGGTGAATAAGCTTTTCTGTAAGTCCACAGATTATGGTTTTTGCAGAAATCATTGCACAAAGGGAATAGAAATACATATCTAGATTAAGTGTTACAGTGAGAACAGAATGCTTCCCCTTTCACAATGAAAGCAATTTAGTATAATCAACTTGCACCAGGTAACTGACTGATTATCCTGGGGAATGATGCTATATCAAGAAAATCAGTGTTCATCTCTGCTGCTGGCCACTTCTCAGTGGTGGCCATAATCATGTCAGGATTGGTAAGTGGAAGTCTATGTTTCTGAGCCTACATAACTTCCATCCCTGTCATGGGGTAAATTCATTTGGTGATGACAAACATGGATGGGGAAAGAAACTGACTTTATGTACAGAACATATTATCCATTCACTTGATTATTGAACCCCTCTCATTCTTAGTTCACCCTTTGGTAAGTATTGACAGGGAATACAAATATCCTCACAATTTTTCCCAACAAGGTCTATTCACATACCTCTTCCGTGTCATCTGTCTTCTCATAATGTTGCTTACAGTTCAACCACTGGCCAAAGCTCAAGAATTGCTATATAATTACAGGTCTGTAATTTATCCTTGCAAGTAAAAACACAACCAGATGTGCTGCTTGAATTTCTCCCCACCAGAGGAATTTTCCTTTACCACTTTCCTTCAGGGGTGTCAAAAAGAGTGTCCATCTTTGGGTGATAAATGCATATTATGCAGAACCATCTATAAACCAGGCCTGAGACATCTCTTCCTCTGCAATTGGTTTTGAGAAACACGCCATGAGGCCATAGGTACAGACTGGGAGAAAGAAGACAGTGCAGAAGGAGTAGGGACCAGGTAAATTTTGCCACTTTATGTAACTTAATTCTTTTTTAAGGGTCTCATCTGGCCTGATCTTATATATTCCACTTTCATTTAAGAATGGAGTGTGGTGCAAAGCCAACTATTAGCCAGTTCATGATGGCTAGCTCAGATTGCATAGTAACTTGGTATCATAGTTAAGTGTTGAATTTCTATAAGAGTCTATTAACTAGCCAAAAACTATTTCTCAGATAGAGACTAGTATCAGTCATATCACAAGCATCTTGCTCCAAATCCTAGGAAAGTGCTCTGTGATTCACCTGTAAGGAATGTAAAGCACTCCAAACAGCATCCTATCACTACTGACATCTCAAATACCACCGGACCTGCTAAATCAAAGACCAAGTGTTCAGAGCAGCTTGCACAGCAGTCTGGATCACTGTGGAACCACTTCCAGTCTGGACCACACTCAAAATTAGTAGCTCTTCAAAAGAACTTTTGTATCTATGCTCCTCAGGAATGTTGGTCTGTAGTTTACCTTTCATATCTGCCCTTATCTGGTTTTGGTATGAGAGTGATACTGGTTTAATAGAATGAGTTTGAAATGATTGAATAATTCATAGAATGAATTATTTTCATGTAATAGTTTGAGGATCATTGGCATTAGTGCTTCTTTTACAGGCCTGGAAGAATTCAACTGAGAGTCCATCTGGTTCAATGCTTTTCTTTGTTGGAAGACTTTTATTACTGCTTTAATCTCATTGCTAATTATTGACTTGCTTAGGTTGTCTACGTCCTCTTGGTTCAATTTTAGCAGGTTATATGTGTTTAGAAATATATCTATTTATCCTTGATCTTCCATTTATTGGAGTACAAGTTTTCAAAATAGTTTTTAAAGAGCCTCTGGATTCCTGCAATGTTTGTTGTGATATCACCTTTTTCATCTTTAACTATTAATCTGGATATTCTCTCATTTTCTTCTGATTAGTTTGGCTGAGGGTTTATCAATCTTGTTTACCTTTCCAGAGAACACCTCTTTGTGTCATTTATCCTTGGTATTGTTTTTTTACTCCCTATTTTATTGATTTTTAGCTCTCATATTAATTGTTTCCTTTTTTCTACTTGTTTTGAAGTTGATTTGTTCTAGTTTTCTAGGGCCTTCAGATGTATCAGTAGATTTGTTTCATTTTGGATCTTCATGGTTTTCTTATAACTATATTTTTTTCTCATTAATGTAAATTTTCCTTTAGAACTGCCTTCATAGAGTCCCAGATATTCTAGCATGTTGTATCACTATTGTTTGATTATAGTAATTTTAAAAACTTCTCCATAGTTTATTCTATCACCCATTCATCATTGAAAAGTGTATTGTTGAATCTCTAGGTGTTTATATCATTTCTGTAAGTCAACAACACATTAAGTAGATCATACATCATGACCAAGTTGGTTTTATTCCAGGAATGTAATTATGGTTCAACATATGCAATAAATATAATTCACTATATAATTAGAATTAAAGACAAAAATCATTATAGTTATCTCAATAGAAGCAGAGAAAGCCTTTAACAAAATTCAGCGTCCATTTATGATAAAACACTGAAGAAACCAGGAATAAAAAAGTCAATATCATAAAGGCTATAAATGAAAGACCCAAATTCAACATCATAGTGGATGGGAAATACTGAAAGCATTTCTTCCAAAATCTGGGACAAGGAAAGCATGTTCACTACTCCTACTCAATATAGTACTTTAAATTATAGTAAGAACAATTAGGCAAGAGAATGAAATAAAAGAGATACATGTCTATGCCACTAGATATCTAGAAATTACATTGAGATGGGGTTATTTCATGAAGATCCATAAACTTTAGTCAGATTTATTTCTCATCCTCTGAAAACAAATTGTATTACTAAGTTTTGAGTAGTGGCTATTTATTTATCCCTAGGTTAATCAGCATAGTGTCATCGATGCAATGTGCCAGTGTGATATCTTTGTGGAAAGAAAAATTGATAAGTTCCCTATGAACTAAATTATGATACAAGGTTGGTGAATTGACATATCCCTAAGGTAGAATATCCATTTTTTTCCATCTAAAAGAAAATTACTTTGGTGGTTGTTTCTAACAAATATTGAGAAAAAGACATTTGCCAGGTCATTAGCTGCATTCCAAGTACCAGGATATGTGCTAATTTGCTTAAGCAATGAAACTACATCTGGTGCAGCAGCTGCAATTGGAGTCACCACTTGCTTACCCTTATGATAATCTTCTGTCATTCTCCAAGATCCATCTGTCTTACGAAGAGGCCAAATAACATAGTTAAATGGGAACGTGGTAGGAATCGCCACCCCTGCATCTTCAAGTCCCTCATGGTGGCACCTCATTATAATGTCTATAATACTTTCAGGAATGTAATATTGCTTTTGCCTTACTATTTTTTGCTTCCATATGGCAGTTCTAGTGGTTTCCACTTTTCCCTTCTCACAACAGTATCGCTGATTGGACAGGTCAGGGAATCAATGTAGGGATTCTGCCATTCACTGAGTATGTCTTCCCCAGTTACATATTTTGGAACTGGGAAACAACAATGGCATGGGTTTAGGAATTCCCGGGACCCACTGTAAATCAGACCCCAGTTAAAATTCCACTGATAACCTGACATGCATGACCACCTACTTTGATTGGTGGGCCATAGTGACATTATGTGTCTCCTGAATTAGTGTCAGTTCAGAGCCAGTGTCCAGAAATCCTCTAAATTTCTGATTGTTCCTTTTCCCCCAATGTGCAGACACCCTATTAAGAGGCCATAGTTACCCTTGGTAAAGGCTGGGAACCATTAACCCTATATATCTGGCTGTGTCCTGGGGTCTTTCCTCAAGGTGATCTCACTTACCTTTTATTTAAAGTTTTTTTTTTTTTAAATTGGCTCAAGTCTTGGAATAACTGAGTAGTTGTGACTGATCTTTGTCACTTGATTAGAAATTTTCTGCATGTATAGATCAACTATGAACTTAGGAGACTTCCTGTCTATTTCAATTCTAGGTACACTGTGATCAACAACCCAATGCTGCACATCTACACAAGTCAGACAACTCTGATTGCTGCTTTGCTTCAGTTGTCCATTTTAGTAACTATGCCCACCTGGCTTTTAGTGGTTGAGTGATGCCACTTGCCCACTGCCATCCTGAGATCCAATTACTCCCATCACATTCAGTTTTACAATTCAGTGGTTATAGTTCCTGTTGTATGATCAGGTTTATGGAAAACAACAAATGGAAATCTGCAAAAATGGTGGAACTTCCCTCACAGATTTCTTTTTCATAATCACAGTAAAAGAAATATCTCTGGATCATTCTAGTATATGTAAACAAGTCTTAAAATGGCAATCCACTTGAATATTCCAATTTTTTTTTAAAGAGAGAGTGAGAGAGAGAGAATTTTTAATATTTATTTTTTAGTTTTTCGGCGGACACAACATCTTTGTTTGTATGTGGTGCTGAGGATCGAACCTGGGCCACAGGCATGCCAGGCGAGCGCGCTACCACTTGAGCCACATCCCCAGCCCTGAATATTCCAATTTTATTATGCCTTCAAATCCTTTTCTTTTACATTAAACCAAGACACATCGAGCATTTCTAACTCACTCACTTTGTGTCACCTTTAGGTCCGTGTTTCATTGGGTCAATCAGACAAACTTTTAGAGGGCTTTCTAACTCCCAGAGCTACAACAGAACATGAAAAAGCTCTGTTTAGTAGACCCATATGAATAAATTCAGCCATATCCAACTTTATGTTCCTTCCTCATTAGCCTACACACTGAATAACTATTCCCACACATTCCCTGGATTTCTGTCTGTATAAATTAGAAACTTAAGTAATTCTTTTGGAGTATAGAACATCTTTTCATGAATCACTTTGTATACTTTATGCCTCAACTTTTGGGGACTACTGTGACTTGAGTAAAGTTATAGGTCCATAAGCAAAGAGGGACAGTGGAGGTGGATCCTGAGGAAAATCAGATTTATCTTGCATGGCATCTGCCTCAGGGGGACCATTAGAATTTCCTCAGGCAATTCAGGGTTACTTGCCTGAGACAGGAATCAAGAGGCCCTTTCTGTTGGAAGTGAAAGACTTGCTTCAGTTAGCAAAGAATATCTGTCAGAATTTAGGGGCTCAGTAAACCAAGCTTCCTCAGCATTTCTTCCCACTGAATTAACTAGATTTCCATTACTATAACAAATACCTTAGATAATAAACTTATAAAGAAAAAGGGTTTATTTTGGCTTGTGAGGTTTTGGAGGTTTCATACCTTGATCTACTAGCCTTGGTGAACTGGCTTTGGGTCTTTGATAAAGTAGCTCATTGTAGTGGGGAGTGCATGATGGAGCAAAACCACTCACTTCATGGCTGAGAAGTAAAAAAAGAAATAGAAAGTGACTGGCATTCCATTATCCCCTCTGGGATGCCCCCAGTGATCTACCTCCCTCCCCTCAGCCCTCGCCTCCTAAAGTTTTCACCACCTTCCCATAATGCCAATCTGGGGAACAAATTTTTACACATAGGTCTTTGAGAAGCATCTCAGATCCAAACTATAGCATGTACATTTGTCAGTTAACTGATCTTTTATTGAAATCAGTTTTATTTGCGTTGTTTCCAGGAGCTTCTAAAAATTATTTGGTTATTAACTGCCTCTTTCTTTTTTTATGAATGTTTCAAATATCCCAATATCCTTCTCCCTCCATCTATTGCTTCCATTAAGAAGTTTCTTTAAACAACTTTAAATCCAATTAAGTCTGCCACAGAACACTTAGGCCACTTCCATGATATTTTAGGCAAATTCTGAACTTCGCTCACAGGGCTGGACACTCTGCTTGAGCTGCCTCACTACCTCCTTCTCATGCGTCCTCATCCCTGTTTCTTACCATGCTGCTCTTGGCCTCCTTTGCTCCTTGATATTGCTGAGCTTTCTAACTTGTGGCCTTATGGTGGAGATTCTTTTCTCTTTGTGCATTACTGTGGAAGACGGATGGACACTGAGGAATAAGCAGTAGTAGCAGTAGCAATAGAATCAAGCACAAATGGCTATGAATCCCAAGCAGCATGGAGGTTTGTAAAATTTTTCCCATTTTTCTTGATTCAGTTTTCAAAATACTGTCTTATTTATTGATTTGTAATTGAAAATATAGGTGCATGGTACAAAATTCAAAAAAATTAGAAGTCTATAGTGAGAGGTCTTCCTTCCTTCTGTCCCAGACAGCTCTTGAGTCTTTTCTTTCTGTTTTTTTTTTCAGTCTTCAAATTTATATACATATGTTCTCACACAAAATACATTATTTTGCACCTTATTGGTTTGTGTTTTTCACTTGTCTCATTCCTCTCTAGTATATTTAGAATGTTTTCCAATTAATTTGTTGCATAGTATTAAATTGCATGTATCCAGTAACATTTAAATCCCCAGCTTTCTGTTGACTTATAATGAGTTACATCATGATAAACCTGTCATAAGTATCTAAAATATGCTGACAACATAGTGTACTGTACAGTATTTGGTTGGTTACTTTTCTAATTAGGGCTAAGTGGAAACTGTGGCTTCCTGGTGCTGCTCAGCTTCATTGCAGAATATCCTCACTAATATCTCTAACCCAGGAAAAAAATATTCTAAATTCCAAAGTGGCTTCTCCATCATTTCCACACCATAGTCAAACTCAGAATTGTTGGTCAAATCATCATAAGTGAAACTGTCTATATTACTATTACAAAAAATGCAGTCATCATGTAGTAAATCATCACATGACTTGCTTACTTGATTGTGCGAAAATAAATGTGTTGGAGTATGGGAACTTTCAGTTTTGCCAAGATAGGACTTTATTGTTCTTTACACAGGTTGCAACAAATCGTATTGCCACCAGCCAAACCTTCTCCAACTGCTTATCAAATTTGACCAATAAAAATATGTCATTGGTTTTAATCTTCTTTAAATGATGAAAGAGGCTCAACAGTTGTTTTTGTGTTGTTTCCCTATGCTTTGCAATGTTTTTTCTATCATTTGTTCAATTTTATTGGGTATTTGGTCATATATACATGGAATATAGTATGTATATATACACATATATATGATATGGAATGTATATTGCATATAATGTAATCCATATATTATATTACATGTATATGTGTATATGTATAATATTTTACAGCTATGTGAGAAACAAATGTTTGGTTTTAATTGTACTCTATTTGCAGACAGAATGCATCATTTTCATAGAGAGGATTTAATCAATAATTTTATGGCTTTAGGTTTTGTAGTTTAAAATGTTTTTGCCATCCCACTTCTTAATGAAAAATGCCGTGCTTTCCTAGTATTTTTGTGTTTTCATTTTTAAGAATTGAGATTAAGTATTTATAATTTATATAGTTGGAGCTGGAACTCCAACATATTTATTGGTTTAGATGGATGTAAGTTGTCAACACCAAATATTGAATAATCTATATTTTTCCTCATTCATATGAAAGGTTGACATCATAATTGACTAAGTGTGACTAAATAGAATATATTGTGTTTATTTATGGATTTTTTCATTCTGTTTTGTTGTTTTTTTGATTTATGTACTAGAACCACAATCTTTTAATCAGTGAGTACCTATAATAATATATTTTAATATCTGAATATGCTTTCTGCCCACATAATTCTTATATGCAGCACTTTCCTCTTTCTTTCAATGCTTTATTTTCTTGAAATCTATAATCAACTTCTGTGGTTTCAAAAGAGAACAAAAAGGAAAAACTCTATTTGTGTTCTAACCAATCTGAATTGTAGGTTAATGTGAGGCTAATTGACATGTAATTATTGTTACTTTTAATCTAAGAACACTATATATGGCTTTCCTTTTGTTTAAAGCTTCTTTGAAGTCCCTCAGTAGCATTTAAAATTTTTCCTCATAGAGGCTTTTTAAATTGTTTATTTAAAATCCAGGGAGATTTTTTTCAATTGTTAGGTGCAGTATGATGACTTTTGTACACTAATTTTTGTACAGAGACGCTTCATGAGTTCTCTTGTCTTATATAAGTTGGTTCTATTGGGTTTTCCAGGTATGTAATCTAACTATGTCCAACTCTTCCTTTCCCATTTCAATGTCTTATATTTTTAAAATTTTCAGCTAGTAGTACTCTAGAAGTATTTATCAGTGATACTTGATATCCTAGTTTGTTCTTGCCTTCAGTAAGAATATTTCTTAATGGTAATACTTTGTAGTGAGAATGATTCTGGGTTTTTTCTATCAAGCAAAATAATGGATTAGGAATGTACGTGTATATGTATATATACCATGTATGTACAATATGTAATATTTAATATATTTATACACATATATGTATGTACACATAATACTTCCATCAAGCATAATAATGGATTAGGAATATATATATATTCCATACATACTCATATTTACATATATATATGTGTATATATACACATCCCTAATACATTATTATGCTTGTATCATTCCCATTTTGAAGTATTACCATTAAGAAATATTCTTAATGGTATTCATATATATATATATATGCATATATATATGTGTGTGTGTATATATATATATATATATATATACACACACACACACACACACACACACAAACACACACACATATACACACACACACACCTCCAGAGACACACATATATATAATTCATCATGGTTTTTAAACTGTTTATTATTAAAAATTAAGAATAGATATTAAAGGCTATAATTTTTTTTTAGTATTTGTAGAGATGGTCTTATCTATTTTTTCCATTTTTTTTGTGCTACAATTCATAACAGGGACATATAATGACTTATATATTAATGAGTTTTGCAATATTAAGCCATGCTGGTTTTACTGGAACAATGCTACATTGACATTTTATGTTTATAATATTTATTTATAACACATATAAATATTCATAATAAAGATGATTCTATGTTTTTTTTGCACTTAGTTGGGATTGCTATCTTTTTTAATAAAACAAAAAGAATTTGAAACATTATCTTTGTAAATTATTCTCTGAATAGTTTAAATATCACTGAGTTTAAGCAGTTTTTATAGATTTGGTAAACTTTTCTGTGTTAAAGTGCATAAACTTGATGTTTGAGTAACTTGTTTGGGCTGATCATTTTTTCTGATTCATCTGTGAAATTTCTATTTGAAATTTCACTTTTTCCTCAAGATAAATTTTTGGTATATCTCCCTGAGGATTTCCTAAGAAATCATCCAATTTAGTCATGTTTTATTTCACAAAATACAGCAAATCAAAGTCTTTTTATTAAAAAATGTTCTTATCATTTTAGCAATTAAAAATACTTCCCCCTTTTCTTTGTTCCTTGATTATAATAGCTAATGGTTTATGAATCTTATCTTTTAATGACCTGATACTGGGATTATTAACTGAATATCACTCTAATCATTGCTTTAGATGTTTCACATAGGATCTGATATTTAATCAACATTATTTTATTTAATTTATGCAATTTTGTTTCTAATTTCCTTTACAACCTGCTGAGAGCCATAGCCAAGTAGGAATGACGCATGGCAATTTCCTTGTCAGCCTACCCAATGTTGCTTAGAGGGAGGACTCTCCATTGTGGAAATGGGCTTGCCTTGGACCCAGGTCATTTGCAGTGACATTGCATGAATGTTTGAGAAAGGTGACCCTGCTCAAGGACCAGGGCAGATCCGGGTTTAGGGTGGATCTGGGTTTAGGGTGGATCCTGCTGGGAATAGGGCTGTTCCAGGTTTAGGGTGGATCCTGCTGGGAATAGGGCGTATCCTGCTGCCTCAGGCGCCCGCTCCTTGAGTTCCCGTTGAGTTCTCACAGGATTCAGAGAGTATTTGGTATGCAGAGCCCGGTGGAGGCGGAATTTTCCCAGAACGTGCGTGTAGAGTGCCGGTGACAGTTCGAGAATAAAGAGTTGCTGTTTGAATCTACAAGGTGTGTGGTGGCTCGGTTATTTTGTGCCCAGACAGACTTCGGCAACAACCCATGATGTTTTGTTTTTTATATATGCTATTTTTGTTGTTTGATTTATAGGTGTGGGATCAGACAACTTTCTATTTTTCCTTTACTTTTTGAAATTTATTGAGAGTGTATATATATTTATGTGTGTGTATAAATTATCTGACATATATGTATAGTTTATGTGGTAATCACACCCATACATAAATATGTATTCTAAATTTCACACATTTTTGTGTCCATATGTATATGTGTGTGTTTATGTATACTTTTGTATATAGTTGGATGCATATATATGTAGTCCAAATTCCACACCAATCAATAATTAAAATTTATCTGATGAATAACTTGTCTGATTAATTATGTGATTTGAGTATTTTCCATTTGGGGGATAATAGCACCTCTCAAGGACCAAATGAAAAGCATTCAAAGCTTCTGCTTACTTTTTCCCCATAGGCTCTGTAGTTATTTTATTTTTAAATGTGCATATTGTCTGTAAGTGCTGGTTTTCATTACCAGTAGGTCTTCCACTGTGGATTACACACTTTTTCATAGAGGGAGCCCTCCTCTGAGTTTAATGAAATTGAACATTTTTTCTCTCTCTACAACAGAGCCATAGAGCACAAAACCATCCAAGTAGAGAATGAAGGGCTCTCCATGTGCCCAGAGGGCAGGGAGGTCAAGCAAGGAGGTCAAGGTAACTGCCAACCACCTCTGGACCATAGGATTCAGAGCTGGAAGGGAATTATTAGGTGATATTGTCATGACTGCACCAAAGGAAAAGAGTCACAATTCATGTGGATAGGAACAGTTCACAGAGAAAAATGCTCAAGAAAATATTTGAAAAAGCAAAGGACATTATCTGGCATAGAGCAGGGAGGCCACTTCTATGAAATGTCTTCATCAAAGGAAAGCACAAAGGAGCAAGCTGTGACAGTATCTTCTCTTGTTTGCCCAGGCTGGAAGTGTGAACAGTTCAGCTGGGGTTCATAATGCCTGGTAAGAGGTGTGGTGTCTTTGTGTCTTTCCCTTCCCTCTACCATAATTTTTAAACTATCTGGTTCTTCTTAATACTTATGAGATGTCTTCTAGATCTTTCTGTCAAAACCTGATTATATCATCTGCCTTTATTTTTTCTTTTTGTTGTTTCATACGAATTTTTATTTCTGCAGTATTCTTGCCTCTTTCCATTTCTAATGGACTCTGAGAGCTCTGTTCACATACTCTCCCATCCTCTTGAGACCTTTCATGAGACTATCCCACTCTTAAATGAGCTCTTATTTCAAGTGGGGGACCCACTCTCTGCTCTCATTGGGCAGCAATGAAGAACCACTTTTCAGAATTCTGTTCCTTGAATACTTCCTCTTGTAATAAACATCCTGATATGTCTCTGTCTTTTTCTTTTCCTTCCATCTAATATTGAATGGATGCAGCCAGTTGATTGCCAGTGTCAGTTTTTCTCTGTGTGAATCACCTTTGAAGAAGGGGAGTCAGTAGCTGCTTTAGCTGATACTGAGAATGATGGGGTATTACAGGAAATGGGTTAAGGAAGGCTGTCTACTACCTTAACTTGGATTTGTCCTTGAATGTCCTCCAACAAAATATATTTATTGACTCTGAGGACTCCAACCACCTGAGGCTTATCTTCTCAAGCCCTTCCTCTCCATCTTGCAGCTTATATACCCTTGATCCTTTTCCATTGTGAAAGTTGTTGTGGAGATAATATATGAATGAACCATGAACCTTGACTTTCAGGAGCATCTCTAGATTGGCCTGAGGTCTCAGCTGACAGAGGTTTTAGTTCTATCTTTAGTTCTTTAAAATTATTGCTGGGCACAGTGTTGTACTCCTGTCCTCCTACCTACTTAGGAAGCTGAACCAAGAGGATTGCTTGAGCCCAGAAATTTGATGCCACCCTGTGCAACATAGTATAGCCCTGTCTCTTAAGAAATGCTTTGAGATTGTGGACATTTTCCTATTTTATCCTAAATAGACATTATTTTCTCTGTTTTTTTTGTATGTGTGTGTTTTCAGATTCTTCTTGCAATGATGTCCTGAATTATGTCCTGACAAAGTCATCTTAACTATAAAGTGCATTTAATACTCCTAACCCATTAAATATCATGGCTTAGCCTAGTCTACTTTAAACATGCTTAGAATACTTAGCAAAATTATCTAACATGAAATAAAGTGTTGAATAAATCATGTAATTTATTGATTAAGGTTCTGGAAGTGGAAATCAGAATGGTTGTATGAGTATACTTTTGCACCATTATAAAGTTGAAAAAATAATTAAGTAAAACCATCATAAATCAGAAAAATCTCGTGTGTGTGTGTGTGTGTACTTTGGTGGGAGGTGGGATGTTTCTGAGGGAGAGTGAAAATAAGGAATGTCATTGTCAAACACAAGGCAATTTATACTTTTTATTAATATCATGCACTTTTAAAAAGAGGGCTTTAAACTTACTAAAAATCGTCTGCTTTTGGGAGAACATAGGATGTTTGGCAAAGAGCCTTAGTTCAACATTCCCTATCTATTAGGAGTCTGAGTGGACCCACTGGGAGCCCTTTCTGAAAAGTTCTTCTATGTTCCTCTCAGCCTACCTAATTGGGCAGGGAGATAATAATTAGGAAAGGAAGAATTTGACAGATTGAGAAAGAAACGTGAATTAGAGACTAAGAAAGGAGCTTTCATTTAGCAGAGATAAAGAACAATCAAATATAGTGTTTTCCCATTACAAATTTAAGAATTGTATTTTGTTGCTTTGCTTTTTCTAGTTAAACACAGCAATGGGGACATAATCTGATTATTATTATTAATAATATCATTATTCTTACTATTGAAACTTTCAGGAGGTTGGTTTCCACCAAGCCCTAGATCTGTAGTTTGATTGCAACATAAGAAAGTGACATTAGGGGAATGTCCAGTTCCACCAGTGTCAATACCACACGGATGATGGATTCAGCAGATGATTTGTTGTTGTTCATTTGTTTCCTATAATGAGCACAAACTCCCTGCCACATTTAAATAAAAGCCCAATTACATCTCCATAGCTACAAATGCTATTACCTTTTTGTCTGGCTGTAAAAGTTAACGAGTTTCCTATTGCTTTGCAAAGTTTGAAAATAAAAAGGTTCAGAGAGATGCTATATAATATGAGGTCCACTTTGCGCTCTCTCTCTCTCTCTCTCTTTCTCTCTCTCTCGGAGGACCAATAATTTCAATTATTTTACCCTTTAATGCTTTTCATTTTAGAATACAGCTTGCTCTGCATTATTTTCTTTGCTTGTTGGACTTAAGTATAACAAGGGCATTAAATATATCTAAGCAGCATTGAAGGAAATTGCATCAAATCAGCTGAAGAGAACTGAAGAATGTTTTTATAGGCTACATGTTGTTAGAGAAGATACACAAGGCTGACAGCCTAATAAAAAATCTAATAGCATGAACTCACCCATTTGCCACGGGCTTTCAAGGTCTTTTCCAACAAGAATGAGCAAGGGATTTTCCCAGATAGATTCTCAATTGTTAATCACCAACCGACCTCTATATTCTGGGTCCATCATATACATGTGAAGCTGAATTTAGTTTTATTTTTCCCTGCAATGCTTGATTTTTAAGAATTCAGTCATTCTAAAGAAAGAGAAATCTAGCTCATGACTATCTCCAGGAATTTGAATTTTTTAACGTATTTTGAGAATCATTCTAAAAGCAAAGATAAAGTTAATATTTGTTCTCACTGCATTTAGTGCATTCACTCATATTACCAAAGAGAAATCTGAAGCCCAGAGCCCATTTCACCCAGCCACATGCAGGTCTGGGTACTACACCATAATTGAATCTCTCAAGAACACCTGAAAGCATGAATTTGAGCTTGTATAAAAGAATCAACAGAGTTTCATGAGGGATAAGTGAGAGGCAAAAATATTTGGCATAAAGCATTTCATATGCAATGTTTACTGGATCCCATGGAAAATCTAGCACCATGCCAGGTGTTGGAAGTTCGAAAACATATTAATCAATCTTCATGGGACCTCCTTCCACAGTTTGAGATTGGGAATCCTAGTGAAATTTAGACGTCAACTTCCAGAACTAAACTAAGAAGAGAAATATTCTCACTAAGAGTGAGAAAATAGATGGAACACTTTCAGGAGGAAAATTTTCAATTGAGCTGAAATGGAGGGGTGGGTGTGTTTGGAGAAGCAGAGGTTGCAGATTGATAGAGCACCGTTTGTCAAGGCTGGAGCCACCCTCCAGTGCAAACTATGAACCTTGTGCAAAATTGTGTCAGGGCGAGAAATGGACAAATGTGCAGGGAGCAGATATGGGCATGCATTCTTATTATTCAATCATGCACCCCAGGAAATAGGGAGAGTGGAGGAATTTTAGGTGGAGGGATAGTGTTTTAGATTGACTTTTAATCATAATCACTCTGACTGCAATCTGTAGAAGAGTTGAAAATTTTCAAAACTAAAAATAGGAGATCTGTGTGGAGTAAACCAGACAATTTACAAACTTTAGCAGTTATATTGGAGAGGTGGGGAGAAAAATAGATAGTCAATGGGAAGAAAATAGGAGGTGAACAGTGGAGGGCCTAGGTCATATGTCTGCTCCCATGTTTGATCAAGGTCAGTGAGACTATCAAGGACTGACCACATCCTTTATTCAAGCATTCCTTCATTCTGCAATCAGGGCTGAGCCAGAGGATGCTCCCCTGGTCATTTCCATATTTACCTTTCCTGTCACCACATGCCCTGCTTTGGTTCCCCTATGAAGAACTGGTAACAAGACATCTTGCCCTTAATGGGGAGTCCCAAATACCACCTTACAGGTGCTGTTCTGGCATGTGAACAATGAGGGCAAGCCCATGTCTATCACTGGGTCTTTGAGATCTTCCTTTAAGTGAAGCAATGATTTATTATGTAAGTGTTCACTGATGATAAACAGAGACAGGTTGTAAAACAGGCTTCTATCTCAAGACTATTCTTTTGCAAAAAAAATTCAGGGATTCCTCTGGACCTCTTTTTTGAGTAATTGGGTCAAAAGACTTTTTAATGTATTTGCAAAGAAATCTTATTTCAAATTGTTGAGTGTGTGAATTGAAGTTATTGCCCTTATTTTTAAGTTGTGGTAAACATGGATAATAAAAATTTATCATCTTAACTATTTCTAAGTATACAGTTGGATGCCATTAAATAAGTGCACATTGTTATGCTATTATCATCACCATCCATCTACAAAACTAAACTAAATTGAAACTCTGTTCAATTAAAAACTAATGTTCTATTCCTCCCTATCTCCTCCTATGTCTGTCTCTGACAACTAGCATTCTACTTATCTGTCTCTAAGAATTTGACTACTCTAGGTACCTCATAAAAATGGAATAATAGATTATTTGTCTTTTTATGACTGCCTTCTTTCTTTCTTTCTTTTTGTGGTGCTGGGGATTGAACCTAGGGCCTGTGCATGCAAGACAAATGACTGGCTTATTTCATTCAACATAACGTCCTCAGGATTGATCCATGTTGTAGCAGGTGTGTTTTTAAAAAAATTTATTTTATTTCAAGGCTGAATAATATTCTCTTGTATGTACATACCACATTGTTTATTCATTTATACATTGATAGACATTTGGGTTGTTTCACCTTTTGCACTTGATCTTAGCCAAAAGGCCGAGAAGCGATTGTTTCACCTTTTGGATTTTGTGAATAGTGCTGTTATGAACATAGAGGATGATCTCTTTAATCATAGGTTTGGTCTTTAGCTTAAAGATTAAAGGCATTCTTTTTTTACTTCTCTGTTCTTTCCACAAGTGGCATTCTGTTTCTGAAAAATGAAAAAGTGTGATGGATAAGGTATCTCATTAAATGAAAGGATGAAGGCAAATCTTCTTAACAATTTAGTCTTTTCAACGTTAAAACAGAAATTCCATTACCTATTTCCTGGATTTATGAGTAAGACAAAACAAACAACATCTGTGAAGAGCCTATGCAGCCTCTCAAGTAGTACCTGACCAGCATTAGAGGTTGATACTTTACTGCTTGTAGTTAGGGGCAGAGAGGAAGGCAGAAAACATTTATCTGGGACATGGGGAATGTTTAGAAACATGAGCTTAGAGTCAGTGATATTGTGAGGGAAGCTGCACACTTAAGATCTTCATACAAAAGATTTCTGGCCTTAGTTACTGAGTACTGGGGGGTCCCTGACAAATTCAACAGGCAGGCAATGGGGCATACAGGGAGATTGTATTGCAAGGCAGAAACCTCAAGCCTGGAAAATAAGAGGCCATGATTTCTCAAGTTCCTTGACCCTGGTACTCTTCCTTGGCTAATATGAGTAGCAAAGCCCCAGAAGTGGAATCCATTCTGTTATAAGCTAAATTGTGTCTATTCCATTCATAGGTTAAAGATTAATCTCCAGTACCTCAGAATGTGACCTTATTTGGAGATATGAGTTAGAAGGAGGTCATTAGATTGGGCCCTGATGTAAAAATCACTGATATCTTTATCGAAAGGGGAAATTGGAATAAATTGACACATACACAGAGGGAAGATGTCTGATGACATTCAGGGAGAAGACGGCAATCTACAAGCTAAACAAAAACCTGGAATAGATCATTCCTTCATCACCTCATAAGGAACCAGCCCTGCTGACATCTTGATTTTGGACTTCTGAACTCCAGAATTTTAAAACAGTAAACTTCAGTTGTTTAAGCCACTCAAACTATGGTATTTTGTTATGACATCCTGCTGTTGTTTGGATCTTAAATGTCCCCAAAGGCTCATGTACTTAAAAGCTTGGTACCCAATGCAGCAATGTACAGAAGTAGAGCTTCGGGGGAAGTGATTGAATCATGAGGGCTATAACCTCACCATTGGATTAATCCAATTAATGGATTAATAAGTTTAATGGACTACTGGAAGGAGGTAGAAGTGGTAGGCAGGTGGGGAATGTTGGAGGAAGTAGGTCACTGGGGGTGTGGTTACCATGAGTTGAGAAGCTTTTCTCCACCAAGCCCTTCTGCCATGATGTCTTGCCTTACCCCAGGCCCAAAGCAATGGAGTTGACTGACCATGGACTCAAACTCTTGAAACTGTGAACCAAAATAAAACTTCTATCTTTCAAGTTGGTTGTGTCAGGTATTTTGGTCAGTTATGAAAATATGACCAACACGCAGTCTTAACATGTCTCTACAACCTTTTCACTGCAATAATGGAAGACCCAGGGGAAAGAAATGTCCACATTAGCAGACTCCAAGGAAGCAGAGTGACACACATGCAAACTTCTGGGCTTCAAGGACAATTCTAAAGCGTGGCTACATCTACAGTTATGCACCTCCTAACAAAGATTCAATCAAAGACAGAAAACATATATGGATAGTTATATGCTATATAGCTTGGGTGTGTAGTAGACTATACCAATCTAAATTGTTGTAAGTAGTCTCTATGATGTTCTCGAAATGACAGAATCACCTAAAAACATACCTTTCAAATGTTTCCCCATTGTTAAGCCACACTGTATATCATCTCTCCATTTGGAGAGTTCCATCTGGCATAGAATTAAATGTCCATTATTTTTTGCTAAAGGGTTTTATTAAATTAAGTATGTAACTTTCAAGTAATTTCATAAGAAATTCCAAAAGCAAAATTATAAAGAAGTTTTCAATAGAAAAGTTCAGAGTTGACAGCAAAATTACTTATTCTTTATAGTACAAATAAAAATATTTTGTTTCTAATAAACTGACTAGAAAATTTTATAATATATTCTTCCTTGGATAGCAGCAATATTGCATTCTAATGAGCAGACCTCATTGTTAATCCAATCATTTATTAAAACAGATTCAGCACTTGGACCATGAGAATCAATTGCTCAATTTGAAGGAGAATGATAATAAAATTTGTCACATACAACATGAAGTCAGATGCAGCTGTAGTCTAGCTTCATTTCTCTATTAAACTCTTCACCCTTCTAAGTCAAGAGTGTTTCCTTACTTTAGCATGACTTTCTAGCATCCTGATTTAGTTTTGAAGAGCCTAAAACTGTGAATATGGAACTTGTAATGGTAGCTATTTTGATGCCAGTGACTGCTTCCTGGCTATGCTTTCTTCTCCCTGTAATCACATTAAGAGGCATTTTGCTTAAATTCTTCAGTGTTTTGCTCTGATATTGTCATCAGATATTCTCTCTTTGTCTTCTATGGAAGTATGGAACATTTTGTTGCAAAAAAGAGTTGTCATTGGTTTCATTCCTCATGAAGAGGATTCATGCCATTCTCTTCTTTTGGTGCAGAAATGCTCTGCAAAACAGCCATCTATTTTAATCAGCTTTGCATCACTGTCACCAAAAGACCTGACAAGAAAAATGTAGAGGAGGAAAGTTTATTTTAGTTCACAGTCTGAGAGGTTCAATTTCTGGGCCTGAGATGAGGTAGAACATCATGGCAGACACATGGAGGAAGAAAGCACCTCAGTTCATGGAAGCCAGAAAGCCAGGAAGCGGGGTCAGGAGTGGGTGTGTGTGCGTGAGGGGCAGGAATAATGTAATTCCCAAAGGTATGCCCACCCAGTGACATACTTCCTCTAGCCAAGCCCTACATGACTATAGTTTCCACCCATTAATCCATTCAGATGACTAATCCAGCTGATTAATTAATCCATTGATTAGGTTATAACTCCAGAATGTAATCATATCACCTCTAAACATTTCTGCTTTGTCTCACACAGGAGCTTTCTGAGAACACCTCATATCCGAACCTCAACACTGTTCTACTCAGTGAAAATTTTCTGCTTGGATGATCTTAAATCTCTTTTTCTTTTCTCTTTAGGCTTACATGCAGTAGAGGTGACACCTCCATTTTTGTGAAAAACTCTAGTGCTACATTTGCACATTCTTATAAGAAATACAGGAGTCCCTCTTCATCTGCAATTTTGCTTTCCATACTTACAGTTCCTCACAGTCAAGTCAACCACAGTGCAAAAATATTAAATCTAAAATTCCAGGAATAAATAATTCATAAGTTTTAAATAACTTTTATTACAGTATATTGTTATAATGATTCCATTTTATTATTATTGTTGTTCATTTCTCACTGAGGATTACTTATGAATTAAACTTTTTATAGCTATGTATGCATAGGAGAAATATAGTTTATTTAGAATTGGGTGCTATCTACAATTTCAAGCATCCATTTGGGGATCTTAGAACATAACCCTGTGGATAAGGAGACCACTATAGTTGTGATCCTTGAAAATGTCCCCACAGGAAGAGAGAAAGAGCATGGGAAGAAGATTACCTCTACATAGGGAAGAGGGGTGGGAGGGAAAGGGAGGGAGAAAGGGAATTGCAAGGATGGTGGAAGGAGACCCTCATTGTTATACAAAATGCATATATGAAGATGTGAGAAAGAAAAAAAAAAGAATAGCATTACCCTAGATTAAGTAGAGAGAAGTGGAGGGAGGGGAGGGGAGGGGTTGGGAGATAGGAAAGATAGTAGAATGAAACAGACATTATTATTACTGTGTGTATATATGCGACTGCATGACCAATGTGATTCTACAACCTGTATACTCAGAAAATGAGAAATTATATCCCATCTGATTCAAATGTTGATATGTCAAGATCAGTGTACTGTCATGTGTAACTAAGTAAAACAAATAAAAAATAAATTATTGTATAAATTTTAAATCTTTCTACATACAAATCTTGGATATATCTTTTCAAATATATAAATATATAAGTGTTTTTTGGTTATTGCCAATAACATTTTTATTATGTTTCTAATTTTATTTTTGTTTAATGTTAGTATATAAAAATTTCATTTATTTGTTCCTGTGGGAAAACACCTAAAATTTATTATCTAAAAACCAAAAAAAAAAAAAAAAAGAAAATGTCCCCACAGAAAATTTTGGTTAATATCTGGGCATATCTTGGAGAGTAGCTTCTCCTTTAGTTTGGTGACATACTCTTTCACAAATATAAGTGACTTCTTTTTTGAATTGTGTTTTTCCTGTAAAATATTTTCTTCTGATATTATTTCTCTAAACGATATCTTTAAAAATTTGAGTATTTCAATAATCCCTTAAGATTAGCATTTCAGGGGCTGGGGTTGTGGATCAGAGGTAGAGTGCCCGCCTTGCATGTGTGAGGCACTGGGTTTGATCCTCAGCACCATATAAAAATAAATAAATAAAATAAAGGTATTGTGTCCAACTACAACTAAAAAAATATTTTAAAAAGATTAGCATTTCAGGTACTGCTAGAGAATTCAATGGTTTCTTATTCTCTATTTTAATGTGATTTTTGTTTAAGATTATTGAAACCTATGTGCCTAACTAGGAGAGCTCTCATATAAGCTGTCTATAGAATAATTCTTGTTTGGGGCATTCCTATAAACAAGGGTGGGTGGCAAAGGATAGGTTTACTTCAAATACATATTTACATTTTTTCTATAACTCATTTCCCCTTATATTATTGTGGAGGAATCATTGTTAGCAAATCAAAGTAAAGCTGGATAAATGAAGTTATAAAATATTGTTATATCAATGTTATATCTCTACTTATAGAGTTTTTCTATTGCCTTAAAACCAAACCAAACAACTATAACAAAACCCAGTTTTGAAGCTTAATGAAATTTGTCAATCTAGTATTTAAAAACCTCCAGGAAAACAAAATCAACAACCTACCTGGTAAAAGTCCAGTCTTTCTCAAAATCAAAATTAATAGAATTATTTCATACAATGTATAGATTTTATTGCAAAAAAATTCAAAAGACCAAATGGACACAAATGGATTTCTTTATAAAAAAGAGTCTGTTAACTCTCCTTTTAATTTCTCATAAATCACTTTTTCCAGGTTCAGATCAACAGGAACCAGCTGTTCTTAATACCAGTAGGATCAAATAATTTATTGAGCTGAAATGCTAGTTCAGCAGGTAATGACTACTTCATACAGTCTGAGGTAAGAGATTTGGCCATCAGTGGCATGAGATTCAACATTGCCATTTTATCCTTCTCAGTCTGCAGCTCACAAAGTGCTCCAGGCCATTAAACTTTTCTCCATTTCCGATTCATCTTCATTCATAAATTCTTCCATGTTTATTTGACATTTCACATAATTCTTTGAAAGATTTCCATTTTATTAATTCCAGAAGGGTCAGTAAAATTAATTTTCTCATTTAATTCAAACTTTAAAGTGCTAAATAGAGAGTTTAAGATATTAAATTGAAAAAATATGTACTAGCTTCAAAGTCTGTACCCACTAGATTTTTTTTTAATTTCATACACATCACTAGAGGTTATAGCTCTTAGATATATAGGAAAGACTGCTTGATGCTATATAATCCTGAAAGTTCTGCCTAATGATTATGAAGTAGTTCATGAATATTTTTTAGATCTATGAGAGCATCAGGAAATATACTTGTAATTAATTCAGATTTCAAAATAATTAATTGTACAATTTTGTAGGATACAGTAACAAAATTTGACACATTATAGAGCTTGTAATGATCAAATCAGGGGAGGTAGCACTAACACCTCCTTAAACTTTAAAAAAATTGATTAATACATAAGAATTATATACATTTATATCATACAGCATAAATTTCAATACATGAATATAACATGTATTGATCAAATCAGGGCAATTAACACTTTTATCTCATTATAACTCTGTGCTAGATCCCTACAATCCCTCTCTTCTGGTTATTCATAAAATATATGATAGATTACTATAAAAATTAGATTTTCCGGAGTTAAATCTTTTGTCTCTGCCTGCTGAGTTTTCCTTTTCTCCATCATAGGTGGGTTGTGCATCCATTAGTGCTGCTGACTCACAACTGACTATGGAGTTAAGGAATTTAGATATAACAGAGGCAGAATTTTCTAAATTTTTATTACTTAAATTGATATTTGATATAGGAAGAATGAGAGTTATAATATTCATAAGATATCACTGATGCCACTTAAACTATTAACATTGTGCTAAGGCAAAAATGAATGTATTTGGTCCTCAGGAGTTCAATTTCTTAAAAGCATACTGTAATAAGTACTCCAATTCTTCAATTAGCTGCATGTCCAGTCTTCTGCATTTCCTACTCATGGGGGTGTTGAAGAGATTAAACAAAATAACCCATGCAAAAAGTGCTGGGCACAAGGTCTGCACTTCATATTCACCTGATTGTGTTCCCTTGGGAATTCCTTCAAGAAAACATCATGCACCGGAGGATGTGCAAACCTGGTCAGGAAACACTGCTGAGAAACTGCTGAAGTACTCTACCTAATCAGTGTTTGTCTCTTCCAAACCTTTGTTCAGAAGGAAGACCAGTGCAGATATCACGGTCTTTTTCCCACTAAAAGTCCATCTCGTGTCTCCTCAAAATAAGAACAATCTGCTATCAAATCACAATCTCAAAATCTAAGAAAATTAAAGGTAATTCCATAATATCTTTGAGCAATGTCTATTCATGTTTCTCGGCCCCCACCACCACCATGACTTTTTATTGAAACTAGATGTCATTCCTCATCATCTTGCTTAAGTGCTTTTTGGCATCCCTTGATGATCTTAAAGTCACTTATTTTACTGTAGTTTACAAATTGGTGACTTTTCTAATTTTTCTTTCTGTCTGAATTTATTTATTTTTCCTTTCCAAGCCCCCCAACCCCTGCTTCATTATGACTACTGAAATGCTTATACTAAAATATCAATTATTAAAATCTTTCAACATTTTCTTCCCAGGCTTGCTCTACTGCACCCCAAGCATGAGTTTGAGTATATTGGTCCCATGAGCAAAGATCCATTCACTCTGAAATGCTGGCTATGCTTCTAAGCCCTGGCTCCAGGGAAAAGTTCAGAGTTATCTCCAGATTTTAGTGGTAGGTTTGGAGCCAGAATATGATGTATTTATACATGTTTGAGTTTTTGATTTTGAGATAATTATAGATTTATATGTAGATCTAAGAAACATCCAGACGCTCTTCACCAAGGCCCCCCGGTGGTAACATCTTGCAAGACAATAGTACAATATCACAACAAGGGATTAGCTGTGATGCAATCTATAGACCTCATTCAGATTTTACCTATTTTATATGTTCTCATTTGTCTGTATGGGGATATTTATTTCTATTCAAGTTTACCTTACTTATTTATAGATCTGTGTGACCACCATGATAGCTCTGATATGTGGATGGTAATTTACAGTGGGTGGGTGTGGAGGCTAGGGAAAAATAGAGGTACTTTAGATTAGGAAGAGGGGAATAAAAGGAAGGGAGGAGGTATTAAGCAGAATTAATTGGACATTATTACCTTATGTACATAGATGATTATATAACTGGTGTGATTTTACAATGTGTACAATCAGAAGAATGAGACATTATACTCCATTTATGTATGATATGTAAAAATACATTCTACTATCATATATAAATAATTAGTACAAATAAAAAAGACACAAAACAGATCAATCATAAAGCTCTTTTAATAACTTTTAAAGTAACTGAACTCTCCTATCACTAACTCAGGGCAACTGCTAATTTGTTCTCTATCTCTATAATTTTTGTAATTTTAACAGTGTTACATTAATGGAATACTTTGGTGTGTACGTTTTTAGAATGAATATTATTAAAAACTAAGCAGTATTTCCTTGAGCTCTATCCAATTGCTCTTTTTTATTGCTGAGAATATTTCATGATATGACTATACCACAGTTTTGCCATTTACCCACTGAGGGATGTTGGGTAATTTCCAGTTTTCAGTTATTGTGAATAAAGCTGCTATGGACACTTATACATAGGTTTTTATGTGAACCTAGGTTTTTTTTTTTCCTCTGGGATAAATGCCCAGGTGTGCTATTGCTAGGCTGTATAATAAGTTTATTGTGTTTTGTAAGAAAGTATCAGTTTTTTTCCAGAGTGACTTTACCATTGTACCATTTTACATTTCCACCTACAGTGTATGGTGATCTATTTACCTATCATTCTTGCCAGGATATGGTGTCCCCATGGTTTTTTATTTTGTCCTCATTATTTATTTGATTCACCTATTCTGATAGGTGTGTAATGATATTTCCTTGTAACTTTAATTTGCATTTTCCTAACAGCTAATGATGTTGAACAAGTCTTTGATGTGCTTATTTGTCATCTGTGAATTCTCTTCAGTAAAACACATCTTGCCTATTTTCACAATTTTTTTAACTGTTGAATTTAAGTTTTCTTTATATATGCTCTAGATACCAGGAATTTGTTGATATGTTGTTCACAAATATTTCCCTCATTTTTCATTCTCTTCATATGGGTTCTGACAAAGCAAATTTTTGGTGAGGTCCAATTTACTCATTTTTTTTTATAGATCATGCTTTTGGTACCATGTCTTAAAAAGTTTTGTCTAGTAATATATCCTGAAGACTTTTCTCCTTTATTTTTAAAAAATATTTTCTAATTTTACATTTGTATCCATGATTCATTTCGAAATTTTAGTTAGTTTTGTATAAGCTGTGAAGTTTAAATCAGTGCTTTTCTGCCTGCCTGTCTTTCTCCCTCCCTTCCTTCTTGTCCCTCTCTACCTATCTCCCTCCCTCCCTTCCTTCCTTCCTTCCTTCCTTCCTTCCTTCCTTCCTTCCTTCCTTCCTTCTCTCTATTGCTTGCCCAGTTGTTCCACCACTGTTTGCCAAAAATTATCATTCCTCTGTTGGAAACCTTTGTATCTTTGTCAAAAACTCTAATGGACTTATTATATTTATTCTCTATTTTTTATGCATATTTTGTCTGTCCTTCTGTTAATACTACATTGTCTTAATTAGTATAACTACATAATACCATCAATCCATTTTATCTGAGCTCTTCATCTTTAGATTGAACCAAATAGTAGAATAAAAATATTTGGGAAAAATATATATCTACTAAATACATACAAATTTTTCCTTGCATTATTATGTAAACAACATAGTTAAATAATTACATAGCATTTACATTTTATTAGATGTTATAAGTCATCTATAAATGTTCTAAAATATATGGGAGTCTACAAGTAAGTAGATTATATGCACATACTATGCCATTTTAGATAAAAATCTTGAGCTTCTTCCTATATTCCTAAATATAGGATCCACTTTTGTAGATCAAGGGTTGGCAGTGACCTGATTATTTAAGTTGATTTTATTGGGACATGTCATGCTTATTTATTATGCAGTTTCTGTGGCTCTTCCCTCTGCAGCTGTAACAGAGACCTGATGGCCTGAAACCTAAACATTGAGTATTTGACGCTTTTCCGAAAAAAAATGTGCAAAGCCATGTCTTAGACCATTGTACAGTCTGGAAAAAAAATTCTGAAACTTCATATGGCTTCATTTTGGTATATGCCTCTTAGATGCATCAATTTGGGAATCCTAGATCCTTCTCTCTGCATCCAAGTGTGCTCTCCTCGTGTTTGCAGTGGTGGCCATTAATGTCATCCTAGTACTGTGAATTTTGTTTCTTTGTTTTCAGTTAATGGCTGGAGAATAAAAAACTGAAGCACAATAAAATATAAAGAGTTTATGTAAAAAAAAATGATTCGTGAAGCAAGCAGCTCCAAATCAGAAGTGGATCAGGAGTTCCAAGGGAACACAGTGGAAGTCTTTTATAAGATGAATTTAGAAGTAAAACAAAGAAAATATTTGATTGGTTATGATTAGGTAGTTACCTTATTTGGTCTATTCCATCAGAAAGTCTCTAGTTACCTAAGTTCATTGGCTGTTTTCGATTGGTTGATCTTACATTCTCTTTTTGATTAATTTAGACATTTACAAGAAATAGCTCAAGTTAATTTTCACTTATGTTTGCAAATTCAGCAAGGTTGAGGGTCCCTATGAAGCCTAATCAACTTTGTCTGCTCAGGGATTCTTCAGTTCCTGTTTCTAGTTTACTTTTATAAGAGCAAACATGGAAGATTCAGAATTAAGGAACAGGAGTATAAATGCTGAAACATGGTAAATATTAAGTATTGTCCAGATAGTAGATGGATGGGAAGTGCAGGGACAAGTATTTTCTTCACTCATATAAAAGAAAGAAAAAGAGACTATTCAATCAATGTCATCCAAAAAATAGGCACACATAACTCATAAAAAGTTGTAAAGGCAGAATAAGTGAACATCAAAATATATCTATTAAAAATTGAGAGGGAGAAGTGGAAGAGAAGAGGTGAGGAGTAATAGTGTCTAAATCAAGAAGCGAGGAATAAAAGATCCTCTATAGGTACAATATGAGAAAAAGTTGGTAGCCAGACATGGTGGTGTACACCTGTAATCCCAGTGGTTCAGGAAGCTGAGGCAGAAGGACCTCGAGTTCAAATCCAGCCTCCCCAACTTAGTAAGGCCCTAAGCAACTCAGTGAAACCCTTTCTCTAAGTAAAATACAAAAAAGGGCTGGGGATGTGGCTGTGGTTAAGTGCCCCTGGGTTTAATCCCCTGGTACCAAAAAAGAAAACAAAAGGTTGGGTCCCAGAGGCCCATAGACATGGAGCAGACCTTGGTTTCCATTTCATTCCTTTGCCTTGTGCTTAGTTTTGTGTGTAAATGTACATTTTACTTCAGTAATAATATATAATTTTAAAAGTTCAAGAAAAACATTTGGAAGACCCTGGTCTATGAAATTACAGAAAACTCAACACTCTGTGGCCCATTTGCCTTCCTTCCTCCCCAGCCCCACTGGGTGCTCCCCACACCACATCTGTCCAGTACTGTGGGTTCCTGCAATGCCCTGCCCCTGGGCACTTCTAAATCCCACTGACCCTAGGCCCAGAACAATCTGTGCACTTTCTCTAAGCTATTGTGCTACTCTAGCTCCCACTCAGCCCACATTTGCACTCTTCATTTTCCCCAAAGTTTACCTTTTATCTTTCTCCTCACGTTATTCTTAATTTCACTGGGAAAAACATAAGAAAAAATCCAAACATCTGTGGCCACTTCAAAGCCTTGTCCATGGCCTGCATACCTACTGGTCATTCCTTATCACCTTTGTTCCTGCTACCATGGCCTTCTTTTTCTGGGGCACTCCAGGTTTTCCCCAACTGCAGGGCCCTATATTCAGGGCCCAGGGACTGGCTTAAGGTCACCATCACCAGGTGACAACATCACTTCCTGAGACACCCTTTCTTGACTCCTACTCATACCACAGTTCAAACAACAACAAAAGCAACAAATTCTGTTGTATGTTTTATGACAATTGTCATTTCCCCCTTGGTGCTTATCGCAAAGATAATTATTAATTATTTGTGTAATTATTTATTGAATGTTCCCCCACACCCAACTGACCTGAAAACAGGGTACTTATATCTGGCTTTTAGATTCCTATACCTGTAATGCCTCATCTGATGCTTGCCATAAAGTGAGTGTTCGTTCATTGTTGTGTTATATAAAAATTTAAAGACCAAGAAATCTTTGAAATAAGGGTTTTGTTGGATTGTTACTAATACTAGCAAAAGAGGTCCTCCCTGGGATGAATTCCCTAAGCCACGAGCAGCATGATTAGATAACAATTAGAAAAAAAAATGTCTACTAGATCTCAGAAGCCACAGTATTTTATAATAAAATTCAGAGGATAAGGAAACATAAATCACTTACTTTGAGCTTACACCTCCTATTGATAAAAGGGTCAGGACAACACAAAGTGGGTAAAGCCTTGGGATAGGAAGACGACCTATAAGAAAATGACCTATAAAAAGAGCTTGTTGCTTTTTGATTGGTCAGTTTTGATAGCAGATGTGATGCTGCTTTGATGACTAACCTTCACTATACAGTTCAGGAATGTGGAGCTTTTTATTTCTTTTCTCTTCTTTGGTTCAGCCTGAAACTGTCAGTTAAATCAACTCTCCTTATTTCTTCCCTTTCTCCACCCTCTTGGCCTGCAACTAAATGTAGGACATCTCAGAATTCCTTATCAGTTCATTATGTTACAGGAAGGAGTGTATCATGTTGGCAGGTTTCAGCAAAGGGCATGGCATTTCTCTGCTACATGGCTTAGCATCAACATGGAGAGAGGAGAGAGGTCTTTAGAGTGTGGGGTAAGGCGATCTTTGAACCCTGAGGAGCTCATTAGAATTGCTAATGATGATAGCAATAGGAAGGGGAGATGCAGATTGGCCCACAAGACTAGATTTGTCTGTCTTCCTAGTGATGTCTACTGATGTCTCTTGTCATACCCTCCATCTGGACAACAGGAGTTATAGTTTTCAGGACATGCCAGAAGACCTGTTTCTAATATGGAGGAAAATAACTTGAGATGCAATTCTGAGCTGGGAGATCATTGACAAACACACTGGTGACCAATGTGCCAGCACCTCATTGTCTAGTCGGATGGATCCCTGCGGTCAAAATAGAAAAAAAGTAGCTAGGAATGGCCATCATCCCCTGTTGTGCTACATAGATGCTGAGTTGCCAAGGTAAACACCATCCCTTCATTATAGAAGACTACTGGAATAAAATGAATAAGGGAATGGCTGGGAGGCTGAATAGACCTTCACTGTGGATATGCAAGCAGTTTTCCCAATTATATGCGGAATTGGTTACTGCTGTCATGCAGAAAACGCTGCAATCAGGAAATCCAAATAAGACCATTGAAACAGCTTAGGAGAGATTAGCATGAAGAGGAAAAAATTGATTTGAGGGTCATATACGGGCAGAGGTGAGGTTTCAGCTATGAAAGGATAAACTCTCAGAGAGAGAGGAAAAGTAGAACCTTGAAAGGTAAACTGGTGACCTTGTATGATGGCAGCATAGCAAACTTCCCTGATTGCTGAACATGAAACCATGAGTGAGGAAATAAATGCTTTTCAAGAACCACACTGAATGTAAGGTTAAAGGTTCACACTTTGTTAGACAGAAGAGCATGCTCCACCTTTCCCCTTTGTAAAATGTGGTGATTGATGATCTCATGTAGGAACCTTATTGACCCTCTGGTCTTGCAATTTGGATGATTCAGGTTGTGAAGTCAGTGGCAATTTTCTTCAGCCTTCACTACCTCCCAATCTTTCACTCAAGCCAGAAAGAATAAATAGGAACAAAAGGGTGAGGACTTGTGGGCAAGCCTTTACATTTGCTCAGTCAGCCTCACAGCAAGATTACCAAGTTCAACATGGAGGAAGAAGAATAATCTCATGCACTATTCATAGTTACAGGTTTTACATTTTTCTTTTTAAAGTATGTATAGCATTTCACATGTTCCCTCTCATTTCTATCAACTACAGGGCTTTAAACACTGGCTCACCAAGGACCAACTGATTTTTTACAATTATGACCTCACAGTTTTGGAAAATCTTGTGCCTTTTGCAGCTTATCGATAAATTTAGTACCCCTATAGTGACAATAAAAAAAGACCAAGAGTCATAGGGAACTTTGAAAGAAAGGCTCTGGGGGGGGGGGATATTTTGATTATTAAATAGATTAAAAAGGAGAATTTACTGATTGGAAATAGCAAGCCTGACCTACAGCAACTAGAACTGCTTATTGGCCAAAGACACTTGTCTCTAAGTTAGTCCATAAGCATATATAATTATTTAAAAGAAAAAAAAAGAAATTGGAAGTATAACATAATGAAATACTTGAGTTGTTTCTTCAACAGAAGGCAAGGTTCAAACTGTGAAATAAATCAACAGAGTGAAACCACTGGAACCCAGACCTCACAATGAAATTCACTTTCTTTATGATATTTTCCAGTTATGACACTCTTTTTCAATCCTACTATCTTAATGAAAGCAGGGGATCTTAGAAACAATGTGCTTGGTCAGGGGTAGGCTTTGCTTTCAAAGATGTAGTGGGAGGGTGCCCTCTGGTGGCAGCCAGAGTTGGTCCTGAGGTTGAGAGGATGGAGATATTGACCAAGGCACCCAGAAACTCCTTCCTGCAATATCTTTGAAAGATGAAAATATCGAAGTATAATGATAGCACTGAGAAGCATTTCTGATGTCCAGTAGCCACTACAGTAGTTATGCCACTTTTTAAAAAAGACTGAGATTTCCCAAGGCCTTCTGGTCACTCTACTTTCCTCCAGATATCCCTGCCCTAGAGTAGGTAGGGACTCTGTGGGAATTAATTGGAGCCAATTCTACATGATTCGTGTTGAGCTTGATGCTTGTTCAACATGGTTAAGGGTTTTGGACATGAATCCTTGGAGCAGCTGGTATTTGGGACGAATGGGGAAGAAGAAATGAGGAAAGAAAATTTTACACCCCAGAAGTGGTGAAGTGGAGAAGTAAAAAGAGCTCATTACTCTCAGGTTAAATTGTCTGATACTTGACCTGAGTCTTTGGTGCCAGCCTGTGCTCACAGATGTGGAGAATAGAGAGGAATGAAGGAAAAGTCATGGCTTTGATGCTCTCTAAATACTTGTCTCGAGCATATCTTGCTTATGTCTTGTACCCCATATGGTAGGGGTAACCTAAAGACCTTTGCCTCATGTAGCACTCAGGATGTTCTCATTACACCATTGTGGAATGGATTTTGAGCATCCTTTCAGGTAGCTTCCTGGAGCCAGGAGGGTCCTTCCTGAAAAACAGGGGCAATGCAGATGTGAAGAGGGGGCAGTGGCAGGAGGGGGAAGCAGATAGTAGACCAGAGGACCCAGATGTGCTCTTCCAGATAAAACTGAGGGATACAAAATAGAATAAAAAGAGGGAGGAAAAAAGGAAATGGGGTGAAGTAGAAAGGACAGATGAGGAGGAGACACCCAAGGAGGAGAGATGTTATGGGAAAAAGTTAAAGCGAGAATTATGTATTCATCAGGTGTTAAATTGTCTGTCTGGTGGACAGTCATCTATGTATATGTGTCTGGGAGACTGGAAGGGCAGCCCACGCTTCAACAAAATGAATTAAGTTAGGGGGCTGACTTGAGCACTGGAGAAGAGATGGGGAGTAGACTCTCATTTCTGCCTCTTTCACTTCCCAGATGCAGGAGCCCTGCTTACTACTATCATGTGACTGTGAGCAGGTCACAGGACAGAGTGAAAGACAACAGTTCAAAATGCTTAATTGGCGTAACTTTGCTTTATTTCCAATGTAGATTTTTTTCCCCTAAGCAAGTCATATTTCCAAATTCAAAGCAACTTGATCCCTAGAATGCCATTTCTGTGATTCCACCACCCTTTTTCCAAACATTACTCTTGTCTCTTTGTCAGGATGAGGACCAGCATGTGTCAGCTCTTAGGGGAGCCAGATACCTTCAGGTTGTCCCCTCCATTTCTCAGTGCACTAAGACAAAGCATTCCCAAGGGTTCTTCGCTAACAGATTCTCCTCCTGCACCAGCTACTTCTCCCAGGGTGCTTCCAGGACACAGCATGAGATCTGTCTCATAAAATATGATTCCTTTCTTCTGGCACTTCCTTCTCCAGAGGTATAATTTCTACTTGTGGAAATTACAAAGAGAAAAAGTTTGGCTGCATATAAGTGAAGCTCTGGGGATTTCTCAAACCTAGACAAGGGGGTCTCTGGAGCTGATGAGTACCATCTCTGGAGAGGGCATCTCTTAGAGTCCACATGACTTGACAGCCTGACCATGGTGTTCACAGCATCAACAGAGGCAGTGAATGAATGCATGAATCTCATGGTGGTGAATGTCTGAGGGTTGAAGAAAATATTTTGCATCTCACCAATAATTAAATAGTACTTTTTTTTCTCCCTACAGAAGAAGGAAGGTCAATGTAAATACTTCAGGCCTGGGTGGTAGAACCTCTGGATGAATAGGCTGAGACAGTGTAAGTATGTTTGATTTGGACAAAAAGATACATTTAACTCCCTGCCTATCATTTACAACCTGTGGGGGCATTTGGAGGGTATTTTGTCATACTCACTACTGGTTTCTTGTAAAATATGATACAAATAGCTTAATTTACAATGTTATTATATAGTTAAATTAAGATTCTTCTAGTTAAATTCCTGAGTATACTATGTAAAAACTAACTGTGTGTCATTTACCATACAGCATTATTGAGATGTGAAATATGTACACTGTATGCTTAAACAGATTTCTTGATTAATTATTGTTCTTTCAAGAAAAGTGGGAATAAGTCACTACCTTTCCCTCCCTTTGTAAATATAAATCCACAAGCCTTCCCTGAAGCATGTCAGATATATGATAGATGGTATATAGATAGATGATAGCCAGTTAGATAGAAAGACATGCAATTCTGGTTTTGAAATTGAAAGTATTATTAAGACAACTGTTAATTTATGAGCAGATATAAGCAATAATACAGGGAAATCCTAAATACATTTAACCCATTTTCCTCAAATGATAGCTGTTTACAAAATAGCTACTTACAAAATTATAGTATAATATCACAATCGGGATACTGACATTGATGTAACTCACCAATCTTATTCAGATTTCCCTAGGGCTCCTTATAGTTATTGTGTCTGTGAATTTGCATTTGGTGGAGTATATTTCTGTACAAATTTACCACCTGTGTAAGTTCATGTTTCTACCACCAAAGTTAAAGATGCTTCAGAGTTTTGTTTAATAAATACGTTAAAAAAGAAGAAAAATCCTAAATAAGCAATTTAACATTATACCTCAATGAGATAGAAAAGAACAACCTAATCCCAAAGTTTACAGGAGGAAAGAAATAATAAAGACCAGAACAGAAATTAATAAAATAGAAACTAGGAAAAAAACCCAAATCAATAAAACTTAAAATTAATTTTTTGAAAAATTTGACAAATGCTTAGCCAGAGTGAGAAAAAAATAGAGAACACAAATAAATAAATAAATTCAGAAACAAAAGTGGAGACATTTCAACAGATGTCTAAGAAGAAGAAAGGAAGAAAAAGAATGCTATGAACAATTATACACTAACAAATGGGATAACCTAGAGGAAACAGATAAACTCCCTCAAATATGTTATCTACCAACATCGAATCAGGAAGAAATAGAGAGCCAAAACAAATTAAGAACGAATAAAAAGGTCAAAACCATAATTAGAAACCTCCCAACAAAGAAAAGCTTAGACCTAGAGGGCTTCATGGCTCAACTCTACCAACATTCAAAGAATTAATGCCAATGTCTTAAAACTCCTCAAAAAATGGGAGCTGAATGGAACACTTCTTAACTCATCTTATAGGTCCAGCATTACCTTGATACTAAAGCCAGACAAAGGTATCACAAAAAACTCTAAGACAATATGTTTGGCAAACACTGATGCAAAAATCCTCAATTCAACATTAGCAAACACAATTCAACAACATGTCAAAAATATTATAATGCACTATGACCAAGTGGGATTTATTCACATCATACAAAGCTGATTTGACATATGCAAATCAATCATTGTGACATGTCACACTGACAGACTGAAAGATAAAAACATGATCGTCTCAACTGATGAATGAAAAGGAATTAACAAAGTTCAAACTTTTTTTCTTTTTAAATAATACTGCCAATGGTTTAGGTAGGGTTAAAAGCTCCTCAACATAGTAAAGGCCATTTATGAAAAGCCACAGTTTTTCATGATGTTAGCACATCAAAATCAATGTGTGGAAAACTGAAAGCTTTCCCTCTAAAATCCAGTACAAAGCAAGGATAACTACTCTCTTGCCACTACTTTTATCAACGCTAACTAGAAGTATTAGCCACAGAAATCAGTGAAGAAAAATAAATAAGAGGTATCCAAATTAGAAAGAAAAATGTAAAATTATCTCTTTCTGCAAATAACATGATTTTATATTTATAAAACTCCAAAAGCTACACCAAAAATTTGTTAGAACTAATAAAATAGAGATTAGTACAGGTGCAGGATACAAAACCAAGATCCAAAAATCAGTTGCATTTCTATAAAAAAAGATGGTGCAGCAAAAAATGATCAAGTTAACAATCTGATTTATAATAGCATCCAAAACCAAAACCCAAAACAAAGAAACAAAAAATAAACACAAATTAAAAATCCTTAGAAATAAATTTAACAAAGGAAATGAAAGATATTTACACTGAAAAATACAAAAAATTAATGAAAGAAGCTAAAGAAAACACAAATACGTGGAAAATATCTCATGTTCATGAATCTTAAGACTTAAAATTGTTAAAAATGTCCATACTATCCAAAGCAATATGCTAATCCAGTGCAATCCCTATTAAAATGCCAAAGGCTTTTTTCATAAAAATACAAAAACAATTCTAAAGTTTGTACGAAATCACAAAAGTCCTTTAATAACCAAAGAAATACTGACATAAATAAATAAATAAAGTTGGCAGCATCACAATTTCTGACTTTAAATTACATTACAAAGCTATAGTAATCAAAACAGCACATGGATGGCAAAATAAAAAGACATGGATCAGGGAAAAAGAATAGAAAGACCAGAAATAATTCCAAACATGTATAGTCAAATATTTTTAAAAAAAGGTACCAAGAGAACACATTTAGACTGGACGTGGTAGCACATGCCTGTAATCCCAGCAGCTTGGGAGGCTTAGGCAGGAGGATCACAAGCCTAAAACCAGCCTCAGTAATTTAGTGAGGCCCTAAGCAGCTTATCGAGACTTTGTCTCAAAATAAAAAATAAAAAGGGGTGGGAATGTGGCTCAGTGGTTAAGTGCCACATGAATTCAATCCTCAGTACAAGATAACAATAATAATAATGATAATAATAATAATAAAATACAAGAACATATTGGGAAAAGAATAGCCTCTTCAATAAATAGTACTGGATCCAGCAGCTCTGGAGGCTGAGGCAGGATGATCTGGACAAAACTAGCCTCAGCAAAAGTAAGGCACTAACCAACTCAGCGAGACCCTGTCTCTAAATAAAATACAAGATAGGGCTGGGGATGTGCTCAGTGGTGGAGTGCCCCTCAGTTCAATCCCTGGTACCCAAATAAATAAATAAACAAATAGTACACTGGAGAAACTGGATTTTCACATGCAAAAAAATAAAATTGGACCCTTATCTTACACCAGACACAAAAGTCAATTTTAAGTGATTAAAATGCCTAAATGTAATGCTTGAAACTATAAAATTCCTAGAAGAAAACACAGGGGGAAAGCTCCTTGATGTTAAAGTTGGCAATGATTTTTTTGTGTGTATCATAACACAAACTCAGATAACCAAAGGAAAAAATAAATAAATGAGGAATTAACCAAACTAACCAGCTTATCACAGCGAAGCAATCAATCAACAAATTGAAAAGGCAACCTGTAGACTGGGAAGAAATGTTTGTTAACCATATTTCTGATAATGGTTGATATCTAAAGTTTATAAAGAACTCATACAAATCAGTAGCTGGAAAACATATAAACCAATTTAAAAATGAGTAGGATATCTAAATAGACGTTTATCCAAATGAGAAATAAAAATGGACAACATGTTAATGAAAAGATGTTCAACATTACTAATCATCAGAGAAATGTAATCAAAGCCACCATGAAATATGACATCATACCAGTTGGGATGGCTGTTAACCAGAAAGAGATAAAAAGCCTTGGTTGGGGAAAGGGAACCCTTGTACACCTTTACTGGGAATGTAATCCACGTAGCCACTATAGAAAGCATCACAAAGGTTCTTGAAGAAATGATAAACAAAATGATCAAATGTTCCAGGAATCCTTCTTCTAGATATGTATCCAAAGGAAGTGAAATCACCACCTCATAAAGGTATCTGTACTCAGGTGTTCATTCATTTACAGTAGCCAAGATATGGAAACAATCTAAATTGATTGTTGGACAAGTGGATAAAGAAACCATATGCATACACACAAAATATATGTGTGTGTTTGTGTGTGTGTGTGTGTGTGTTTCATCCTTAAAGAAAGAGCAAATCCTGCCATTTTCCACAACATGGGTAGACCTAGAGGGCATTATGCTCAGTGAAATTAGCCAGACACAGAAAGATACTACATGATCTCACTTATTTATGAGATATAAAAGAGAGATGGGTGGAGAGAAAGGAAGAAGAAGAAGGAGGAGGAGGAGAGGAATGAAGAAATGAAGGAAGGAAGTTGGAAGTTAATCAACTATATAGAGTTAGAGAACTGAAACATGGGTGGTAGCTCAGGGAGCAAGTGGGTAGATGTAGGTCAAAGGATACAAAGTATCAGATATGTAGAACAAAACATGTCTACAGATCTAATGTACAGCATGAAGACTATGGCTAATAATGGTATACTGTATTCAGGATTTATGCTAAATGATTAGATAGTAGCTGCTCTTATCATACACATAAAATGGTTACCTGTATGACATAATGAATGTTAATTTGCCAAAATTTATGTGATAAAATATCTAAAAAATTTAAAGTTAAAATAAATGAGAATTTCTTCCCCAAATAAGAGGGGTTTGGATGGACTTGAAAATAAAGTAATGGAATAATTATGTAAAATACCCTTTACTTATATCAGGGCACATGTTAATTTTATTTGCCTTCTCAACATTGTATAGCAGTTCCCTACAAGGAATATTACGGGGCAGTGTTTTAGGAGGCTAGAACCCGAATAGCACTGGAGGATAATAAGCAATGCTTGGTGTCCTCCACAATGACTCTCTGAATTCCCAGATAATCTGGAACTACTTTCTGTGCAAATCCTGATTTTTTTCCCCTGAAATTTTGTCTGCTGAAAATGAATTGCCCTTTGAGGCACAGCTCATGGGGTCACCTTAGCTACCTAGTTGCCAATCCCTGTAGGAGCCAGCCTAGAGTGGGTTGAGTGCTCTGGGTTGTGATTTGATCACCCACATGAATGCTAGAGTTGTGTATCTCATATTATTAGACTTCTGATTCCTTGAATTCCTTTCTCATTCTGAATGTTCCAACTGCTGCCATTCTTAATCTGTGGTCCAATTGTGGGGCCTGCACAGAGGAGGGGGCATGAATTCTGTTCCAAAGTTTACAATTATAATAGTTAATCACCAACATCCTATGACTCAGTCTTCTTTCTTTCTGCAGCAAACTGTCTGGAAAGAACAGAATGATCCATTTCTGAATGATCAGGTGACATTGGCAGAGCAGCTCTGAAATGAGAACTACAAAATGAGATTTGCATCACATCCTATGACAAACACAAAATCCCATTTAAGGAAGCAGGTAGGAATTGTGTGTGTGTGTGTGTGTGTGTGTGTGTGTGTGTGTGTGTATGTTTAAGAACTGTTTGTGAATATTTCAAATCCAAACCAATGGCATTTTGGGAAACAACATATGAAATTCTATGTAAGGAGTTGAAGAGATCTCTAGTATTTTAGAGAAAAAGGTCAAGTGAGTTTGTATATAATGTCCCATGAACATCAAGTCAAGATCAGTTTTAGAGTGGCTTGAGTTCTCATGCTCACCTAAAAGTGATGCATATCAATATACCACCAAAGTTCACATTCTAGCCCTGTGGCATATTGCCTCTGTGCCTCATCCCCTCCAGAGAAGGATATCTGAAATGTTCTGCTTTCCTTCATAATCAAAATTCCCATTTCAGGCCAAACACCATCCACAAAGTGTTTGGCACATGTTGAACATTAGTCAATACTACTATTCCTCTCCTCAGGCCATGGGAGAATATTCAGGTTGACACTCTTTGTTAAGTGATATGGCTATCTTAGAGCCATCTGACTCTGTGGAAACATCTTTGTGTTTTCCTGTTGGGCAGGCTGTCTCCTCTTAAATCCCAGAAATAAATCACAAGCAACACAATTTGTTGTTGTTTGAATTGCATGTGATTAAAGGAAAGATTTATCTTCAGAGAAATATTCATAGTTTTTCCTCCTCCTCCTCCTCCTCCT
>NW_026000196.1:21189145-21194156 GCF_001458135.2 Marmota marmota marmota
AGGGTCTCCTTCCATTTCCATAATTCCTTCTTTCTTCCTCCTCCTCCTCCTCCTCCTCCTCCTCCTCCTCCTCCTCCTCCTCCTTCATTTCTCCTCCTCCTCCTCCTCCTCCTCCTCCTCCTCCTCCTCCTCCACCAGGACTACTGCCATCTATGAGTGAAGCCTGGGACAGGTGCTATGTGATTGTGGACAAGCCACAATCTCACCCAGAATGAGACTGGATCAACTGAACAACTTTTGCTGGGGGACTCCCATGAGGCAGCCATAGCCCCACATGCTGGTGGGAAGGAGAACAGAAGCCCAGTGATGAAGGAATCCAAGGCCTCATTGTCAGGGAGCTCACAGCCAGGAAATGGAGTGCCCTGTTTTCCGTCATAATCAAAATTCCCATTTCAGGCCAATAGTCAAGAGCCACTCTTTAGGGATAATGCTAGAGTAAGTTGTGAACCACACCCTGAGAACTCACTGGAGCAAAAATTGCCACAATGAGTGAAGGGCAAAATGACACTGAATGTTATCTTAACATTATGACAAAGCTGTAAACAAAGTTAATCCAAAATAGGAAAGCAATGGACACTGGCTTTGCACATTATTTTAAAAAACACAACTTTTTAATTATACAAATAATCATATTAAGTGTAGAATAATTTTGAAATGTGAGGGATAGGAAAATGAAAATCACTACATTACTGCTATCTGAGAATATGTGCTTCTGACCATGGCTCTATCTCTCTACCTTCATTTTCTCAAAAGTGGAATAATGACATCCAATCTTCTCTGCAACCTGCTCTGAACTTAAATTAATTTTCCACATTTATATGAGTAACTAAATCCCTATGCTGTCATTTTTCTGAATGTAAAAGGATTCAGTTCGTATGAATCATGGTCTGATTATTCTAAATAACCTACAAAAATACCCTATCTGTATCTGTTTCTGAAACTTTACCCATATTTGTTAGCTAAATGTTTGTGTATATCCTTATTTACTTAGAAATAATTCCTAGAAATTGCATTGCTGAGCAGACACATTTTATGCTTATTGCCAAACTAATAAGCTTTTTTGATAATCTGCTTTGTTGACGATAAAAACCAGCATGACACACGGGAGCTTATTTCTTCACAGCATGTCACAGATCTGCTCCCACAAGTTACCATTCTGACTTCAGATGACTCACTTGAACAAATTCACATGTATCATAAAGATTTTATCATGTTTTCTTGCTAATAGGTATGAAAAATCTTGTCATTTTACCACATCGAGTTTTCAATAAATGACTTGGGGTATAAGATACCTATGACAATCAGCGTGAACCTTAGTAATACTCAGAGAGAAATTGGAATGCAGGAAGGGAAGAAAAAAGAATAGTAATTAAGACACGTAGTATCACATTCTCTGAATTATTGAAATCCTTAACAAGAAGCACTACAGGCATTGAAACCTTTAACACAAATTAAGATCTCTTTCCCTTGAAAGGCATTTGGTTCAGTGGTGAGGACTCCGCAGGGTGTGGAAATGTGGGGCTTTGGGTCTTATTTCATACCTTAAAGCTGTGTGAAGAAATTTGAGCAGATCCATTAAATTTCCCATCTGGAACCAGATGAAAAAGCTTGCCAGTTCTGCCTCACATGATATTATAATTTCCAGAGAAGAGTGTTATTAAATTAAGGGGTTATGATTAAGACCAACTGGCATAAGGGCTTGGATTTGGATATCCTCCAGAAGTGATTAATGCTCAACTTGTTTAATTAGTTTTTCTTTCAGTGATTTGAAAAGCTACTTTCAGGAGGATGCTGGAACATGATTATACTTGGTGTTGGCTGTGAGCAGTGGTGCTGGGGTCATGACCCATTTACCTTCACATGCCCAGAGCTTTACCCTTCACAACTACCTAGAAAAGTCAAGATAATGGAGAAATGATCACTAGGTAGAGCCAAGTATGAAAATAAAGGCCACCATGCGGTTTCACTAGAAGCTTGATGCATTGGGTTATTTTAATACCACAAATGATTCTCATTTTGCATTTATTTCATAGCTACCTTTGTAGGCTACAAACAATGGAGGTAAGTAAAATCCACAGGTATTTTGGTCACACTCTCCTGATGAGCATGATTTTTCCTTTAACTGCCAACACCAAAAGGATCTCTCCATCTTGTCATGGAGAAACCAGCAGCTAGGAAAAAGAGAGGTCTCAAAACTGATGAGTAATGTAGGATAGGAAGGCAGAGGGAGCTGGGATCAGTGCTAGAAAAAAAAGAAAGCTCAGGCAGTAGAAAGGAGAGGGAAACAGAAATTGTCAGCTCCTGGTCCTGTTCCAGGCCACACATTTGTCTACAAATTTTCACTCATTATGTGTCATCTTCATTTGAAAGGCAAGAAATTCAGGGTTCAGAGATGAGTCACTTTTAGATGCCTACATACTTATTCAACAGGTGTTTGAAGTAGGGTTTTCTGCTTTTATGACAAATATGAAACTCTATTCTCTCCCAGAGTCAGAATCTAGAGTCCTTAAAATCATGAACTTCATTGATAGTCAAGGAAGAGCTGGGGTTATATCAAATGTAAATATAAGTATCAATGATGACAATATAAACATTTACTCAGCACTATGTGCTAGGCACTGGTTCAAGCACTAAGCTGCTTTTATTAAGATAGGGTAGGAAGTGAACAGGGGGGATAGGAATGTGAAAGACAGTGAAAAGAATTTGACATAAATTTCCTATGTACGTATATGAATACAAGACTGGGGTCCTAAATAGAATAAGATATATTCCATGCACGTATAATTTTATCAAAATGGACTCTTCTGCCATGAACAACTAAAAAAAAAATAAGAAATAATATAGGTACCTTAATAGAACTTTATTAGAATTTTCAATGATTAAAGCTTCTTTCTGATTCACATTTTATGTCCATTTTTGATTGGCAAAGGACTTCGCTTTGTTATTTTTTACTGCCTGGCAGATGTAGAGAAGTATTAAATCACACATTGCCTCTTAAAGCACTCACCTGGAGGTGACACAAAACCAGATGCCATGGGCCCACTGGACTCGCAAGTCCCTACTTGATTGCAAGGGGAGGGGCTGTGCCTGGGAAGCAGAGTCAGATGCTAGGTGACACGCAATGACTACCGTGCATGTGTAATGCCCTTTGCTTCTCCCAAAACTATTTTACAGAATAGGAAATGAGGTGGGGAAAGATTTGGGGACCTGTTGTAAATCACACACAACTCATATAGATAGAGCTTAGCCTTGATTCCGGGCAATTTGAATCCAAAGTCCGCATGCTTTTTATTATTTATTTTTAAATTAATGAATAACAATTATAATATTTATCAAGTAGGTCATGATTTTTTTTTTTGTATCAGGGATTGAACTCAGGAACACACAACCACTGAGCCACCCCCCCCTTCCAGCCCTATTTTGTATTTTATTTAGAGACAGAGTCTCACTGAGTTGCTTAGTGCCTCACTGTTGCTGAGGTTGACTTTGAACCCACGATCCTCCTGTCTCAGCCTCCTGAGCTGTTGGGATTACAGGTGTGCACCACCATGCCCAGCTGGCATGATTTTTTGAAATATGTATACATGACGGAATGGCTAAATCAATATAATTAATGTATGAATCACTTGTTTGTTATGAGAAACTTAAAATCTAGCAATTTTCAAGTAAATAATACATAGTTATTAGCTACAGTGTCTGTTAGCCAATGGATCTCTTGAACTTACTTCTCCTATTTAATTGAATATTTGTATCCTTTTATCAACATGTCCCAAATCTCTCAACCTCACCCCATCAGCCCCTGGTAAGCACCATTCTTCTTTCTGCTTATATGATTCTATCTTTAAATGAAATTACATTATTTGTCTTTCTGTGGCTGGCTATTTCACTTAGCATAATGTCCTCTAGTTCCATATGGTTGTATCACAAATTATAGAAATATTCTTTGTTTTAATAACTGCATAGTATTCTGTTGTGTTTATATACTATGTTTTTTCTTTTTAAATTTATTATTATTATGTTATGGTGAATGGTAACTGTATAACAATTAATTAAAATTACAAATTAATGTTTCATTGTGACATTTCCATATATTCATATAATGCTTTGATAGTATTCACTCTCCCTATTGTCCTCTATTGTCCACCATCCTTTCCACCCTTGTTTCTTTCCTTTTCGTTGATAGGCTCCCTTCTACTTTCTTTTTTTTAATTAATTTTATTATTTTTTAAAAATACACGACAACAGTGGAATACATTACAATCCTTATTACACATATAGAGCACAATTTTTCCTATCTCTGTTTGTATATAATGTATGTTGACACCCAATTTAAATCTTCATATATGTACTTTGTATAATGATGACCATCGAATTCCACCATCCTTACTAATCCCCTTCTTCCTCCCTTTCCCTCCCACTCCTCTTCCCTATCTAGAATTAATCTAATCCTCCCATGCTCTCCCTCCCTACCCCACTATGAGTCACCTCCCTTATATGAGAGAAAACATTTGGCATTTGTTTTTTTGGATTGGCTGACTTCACTTAGCATTATCTTCTCCAACGCCATCCATTTACTTGCAAATGCCATGATTTCGTTCTTTTTTAATGCTGAGTAATATTCCATTGTGTATAAATGCCATATTTTTTTATCCATTCATCCACTGAAGGGCATCTAGGTTGGCTCCACAGTTTAGCTATTGTGAATTGTGCTGCTATAAACATTGATGTGGCCTTCTTTTAAAAATTTAATTAGGGGGATCCAACATGGCAGCGAGTGGGGAGGCAGCGCTTTCAGTACCTCCTCAACAACGGGGTCAGAGAGACGCATGGATACGCTTAGATTCGACCTGCTGAGAAACTCCTAGCAAAATTCCACTAAAGAGAGACCAGCCGGGAATTGGAAGGATTTTTGGAGGTGACAGTTTGCCCTAGACGAGTGAATCTCCGCCACGCAGCGCAGAGGTCCAGACCCGCCAGCCGCTGCCCGCGCGACTCGGCGACTGTCGGCTGC